>NC_052097.1:10580000-10880000 GCF_015852505.1 Tachyglossus aculeatus | reverse complement strand
TGAGGATTACCCCCATCTGTGGGAAATAGCTCAGCCCTGTGATTAGGAGTTACCTAATTCAAGGGAAAGACTTATTGCTGAGCAAGAGACAGAGATTGCCACTGAATTAAGAGGGTTCATTGCAACTGAATGAAAACTTTGCAAATAATAATAATTAGACCAAATTACAGTCTTTCATCATAGTTGTTAACACGGTAGACTTCAGCGTTTCCCATTCTATACCTATTATTTTAAAAGCCACATTATCACCTTTTGAAATTGCAGAGACAAAGAAACGGGAAAACAAAATCCAGGAGCTTATAGGAAAGACTTCTTACTTATGTGAAATATTTTTCCCGGGTTCCTGAGGGCTATCAGCAGGAGTTGTACCGCATAGTTTATAATTCTAAATCTAACCAATGGGGAATTTAATAGTTCTCTTTAGTGACTGGCGTTTCATAATGACTTATTCTTCTCTTCCTTTCTACTTGCTGACACGGGGCAGGAAAGTGGAGATCATGCAATTGCTAATCAAAGTTGGATGTCGTATGTAAAATGCTTAGTAACATTGTTTTTATGTAGGCTTTGTTGTTCATGTTCCGACTCTTTGGCATAGATCAATTCTTTGTGATTCTAGGAATGTTTTGAGAAGGAAAAGAAATCATCCATTATCTGAGCTGTATTTCTCTGGATCCACTACTGTCTTTCATTAGAGGGCTCCATTTATCTTTTCCCGGTTCCATTATAAAGGGAGGGAGTGCAAAGTCACAGAAGAAATATTCTACTCCTCTCCTAGCACCTACCCTGGCACTGTCAAAAATGTCACAGGTTAATGGCACAGCTCGGCTCCATTTATCTTCTTCTGACAGCCCACCCAACCTAGTACAAAATAACAGCACCATCCCAGACCTTTGTTCTCTTAATATGCCATGTGGCCCTTGGCTAGGAAATGACTTTCCTGGGAAATTCTGGGAATCTAGCCTCGTCTCCAGCCCTTGCCACTCAGATAAAGGATTTCTTTTTGACCACCGTAAAAACCTAAAACAAAAATATGTCTTGAGAAATGAAAGGAAAGAAGTCGGAGATCCAACTCGGTCTTGGCTATCAGGGACTTGGTGAAAAATGATGGTATATATTTTTAATTTTCAGCCTCTTATATTAGCTTAATTATTTATTAGAAGAGCGGAAGGCCAGTATGTGATGAAGTGCAACCTAATTTCCACTCCATGACTAATACTGAGTTTAATAGATACTGTGGAGGTCAGCAGGTAAATACATCTGGGTGCCTTCAAGGGCTGTTCCTTCCTACTGTTGATGAGAATCTGAACAAGTTATGACATTTAAAAAAAATCCCCAACTCCTTTCTCTGTACTGAATTGGATATTGAGCAATATTTTGCTGCCTATTTCAAAGGAACAATCACGTTAAAGCTGGGATTCTGCAGTAGTTATTCTCTCCTATCTAGATGGTCCAGATTTAATAAGGTACATTTTGCACATCCAATGGAAAATCAATTCAGAAGCATCAGGTGATATTTTAAGGTTCACTCTCAGAAGCAGTTGCCCAGATAATTATGTAGCTGTTACCTCCAGTGCCTCTCTCGGGGCTTGAAAAAATTAAGAACTTTTCTGGGGTTTCTGGGGGGTTCTCGTGATGGGCTTTGACATTCAGTAACTCCCATTCTCAGGCTTGGGGGTGTGACCAGGATTTCTTTGTCTGTTAACTTATTCCTCTCTTATTACTGCTGAACAGATGCTGTAGACATCTCAAAAATTCCAGAGATGGACATTATCCCCTGATATTGGGGAGGATGGGAAAAGCTAAAATGATTTATTCATTCAATTGTGTTTATTGAGTGCTTGCTGTGTGCAGAGCACTGAACTAAGCGCTTGGGAGAGTACATTACAAAAATAAACAGACAGATTCCCTGCTCCATTGTTATATTGTACTCTCCCAAGCACTTAGTACAGTACTCTGCACACAGTAAGCACTCAAATACGATTGACTGATAAACTCTCGACACTGTAAAATGGATGTCCCTAATACGATATTACATAGTTGTTGTAGAATTTTCATTCACACTTTATTGTTTGGATCATTTGTGTTTCCCTACTTCATCCAACGGAATTTTTCAGCCTCTGTTTATTTTACTGAAGGACAAATGTATGTTATTTCTTCGCTATCAGAATGTTCAGATTGATGTTCAGGTAGGATGAGAGTCAGACAGACACAATTAGGGTGTAAATTCAAACATGAATAATAGAAACAGACCTGTGTGGTGGAAGCTTATTTCCTATAATTAACCATGAAAGATGAGACGAATGTAATATTAGACATAGCGAGGGAGTCAGTTTTTCCGCACCTTTTTAAAGAATTTATGGTGTTTTCCCAAACTGGAGCACCTTCCTTTTTTTCCCCTGAATTGTAGCTAATAGTGTTTTTACATAATGGAAGTTTTATGACAGTAGCTCAAGTAGCTTCAGGTACGATCATGCAGCAGACAGGCATGAGGTAATAAGAACCACAATTATTTTCTTTCAGCATTAATAGTAGCTCTGAGAGATGAATAAATCACACACAATAGGCCTCTTGGCTTGTTACATTTGCTACAAGGATAGACGTTGCTTTTGAATTCTGATGCAATGTACAGCTTTCTGAAGCAACCACTGCCATTGTGGCAACAGGTTGAAATGTGTCACTGCTCAGTTTCTCAATTTGCACAAATTCTTTGAATTCGTTTATTGAGTGCTTACTGTGTGCAGAGCACTGTATTAAGCACTTGAAAAGTACAACTGAGCACTAGAGAGAGACAATCCCTGCCCACACCGGGCTTGCAGTCTAGAAGGGGGGAGGCAGATATCACAACAATATTTTTTTGTTGTTGTTTTGTTGGGTTTTTTTGGGCATCAATATAAATAAATAGAATTATAGGTATATACACTTCAAAACAAGTAAACAGGCATCAATATAAATAAATAGAATTATAGGTATATACACTTCAAAACAAGTAAACAGGCATCAGTATAAATAAATAGAATTATATGTACATATATACACAAGTGCTGTAGTTTGGGGAGAAGGGGGTAAAGCAAAGAGAGCAAGTCAGGGCAATGCAGAGAGGAGGAAGAACTGAGGAAAGTGGGGGCTTAGTCTGGTACTTGTTAAGCACTTATTATGTTCATTCATTCATTCAATCGTATTTATGGAGCGCTTACTGTGTGCAACGCACTGTACTAAGCACTTGCAAAGTACAAGTTGGCAACATACAGAGACGGTCCCTACCCAACAACGGGCTCACCGTCTAGAAGGGGGAGACAGACAACAAAACAAAACATGTGGACAGATGTCAAGTCATCAGAATAAATAGAAGTAAAGCTAGATGCACATCATTAACAAAATAAAATAAATAGAATAGTAAATATGTACAAGGAAAATAAACAGAGCAATAAATCTGTACAAGCGATTAGTGCCAAGACTGATCTAAGCGCTGGGGGTAAAAACAAGTTATTCAGGTTGGGCCCAGCCTCCGTCCCACACTCTTTAATTCCCTTTTTACAGATGAGGTGACTGAGGCCCAGAGAGGTGAAGTGACTTGCTCAAGGTCACACAGCAGACAAATGGCAGAGAGCTCAGGGGAGCTGGGGATTTGGGAATGGAGAGAAATCTGAGCTGGGGAAAAGGTGAGAGCAAACGACCTAGATTTTGGCTCCTCCGGAGGAATGGAAAGAGCAGGTGGGGCAATCCAGTGTGAAAAGTGTGGGTAAGTCAGGTGGGGCAGGTTGAAGCCTTTTGGAGGAGTTTGTACCTATGCATATTTTAATTCAATTACACATTTTTTACTTTTATATCAATTATTTGTTCGCCTTTTTCATCCTGATGTGTTTCTACTGCTTCCTGCTTTTTTCGTTGTCTGTTATTATTTTGAAATAGTCCCCTGGCCTAGTGGCTAGAGACTGGGCCTGCGAGTCAGAAGGACCTGGGTTCCAATCCTGGCTCTGCCACATGTCTGCCGTGTGACTTTGGGCAAGTCACTTCATTTCTCTGGGCCTCAGTTACCTCATCTGTAAAACGGGGATTAAGACTACGAGACCCATGTGGGCCAGGGACTGTGTCCAACTTGATCAGCTTGTAGCGCTTAGAACAGTTCTTGACACATAAAAAGCGCTTAACAAATGCCATCATTATTATTTAAAGAGTGCATTCCCTTTTATGTTTCAACCGTGACTTCCTCTGTTCCTCATGAAACCATCCTAAGGGCCTCTGGTGGAGCGAAGACCTATACGTGGGTAATATGATTTGTTAAAGGCCACTGAGCTGGTCAGGGTAATATGTTATGGTAAGATTGCATTGCAAATGTAATTTCTGATGCAGCTGGATGGTGAACAGACTGGCCTTTTTTTTTTCCAAGGCTAAAAGCAGTTCTTGATTTTTCAAAGTTTAGATGTGCAGCGACTTTATGATCTTAGACGTCTGTTCCAAGTTTTGCGAAATGTCACATGTCTTAGCGTCATTTTCAATATCCAAGGCAGCTTCTCAGCCGGAACCTCACTCGCACGTGTGTGAAAAGCAGGCAAGAAAATTGCATTTGGTTACAACTCGAGGCAGTTTTTTGGGTCTATTTTTGACAAGGAAGGTGTGCTAGCTGAACACCTGCTTCGCCCAGTAGAATTTGCAATTCCGAGTAGACAAAAATAATATCATGAAAACTGTTTTCTGACTCAAAAGGCGTTCTCTATGGCCTCCGCAGAAGGAGGAGAGTGGAGTGTGCCAAGGAGGGAGAGAGAAGGCATTTTCATTCCGGATTTTGTAGCTTGAACTACAGTGTCACATCTGCACCCTGGAAGAATAGGTGATCAGTGATCTCCTGAATACGACTCATCAGCAGACTAAACGGGGGGGATTTCAGAAATGATGCCCTGATCCTTTTGCAGTTTTCTTCTTATAATTTTGTGTTAATCAGGAGCCTCTTCTCCTGATGGGCAGAATTCTTGAATTAGAGTAGTTCCCAAGTCCTGGCAAAATAGGTCTGGTAAAATCAGGGACTATTTTTACACTTAATACTTTTCATTTGAGAGCTCTTTCCCAAGAAATCGCAACTCCTACGAGGTCAGTTTTCATCCTAATGGAAAATCACTCTAAAAGCATATCTAATTCATTTTTTTAGATTAAAAAATGTAATAATTCACGTTCTCTAGACTGTGAGCCCACTGTTGGGTAGGTACCGTCTCTATATGTTTCCAACTTGGACTTCCCAAGCACTTAGTACAGTGCTCTGCACACAGTAAGCGCTCAATAAATACGATTGAATGAATGAATGAATCTAGCTTTATTTCTGTTTATTCTGACGACTTGACACCTGTCCACATGTTTTGTTCTGTTGTCTGTCTCCCCCTTCTAGACTGTGAGCCCGTCGTTGGGTAGGGACCGTCTCTATATGTTTCCAGCTTGGACTTCCCAAGCGCTTAGTACAGTGCTCTGCACACAGTAAGCGCTCAATAAATACGATTGAATGAACAAATGAACGACTGAAAGTCATTTGCTAATGATGTCCATATATTGACATATATGGTATCTATTGAGACCTTACCGTGCGCAGAGCACTGTACTAAGAGTTTGGGAGAGTTGGTAAACACGTTCCCTGCCCACAGTGAGCTTACAGTCTAGAAGGTCCAATCTCTAAATACCACGGTTATTATTATTATTGATTCACCAAGAAGAGTGAATCTGATCTTCCTTATATTTTTCCCTCTCGACTCTAATTAGTCTAATTAGCGCTGCACTGCTCAGTGCAGTATACAAACGTGACTCATTTAGACACTGATGCTTAATCAGTGTTTGGTTCGGAAATAGGAAAGCGTGTGCTTTAGTGGATAGATCACAGGCCTGGGGGTCAGAAGGTCATGGGTTCTAATCCCTGCACCGCCCGTTGTCTGCTGTGTGACCTTGGGCAAGTTACTTCTTACTTTATTTCCACTTAGAGAAGCAAAGTGGCTTAGTGGAAAGAGTCCGGGCTTGGGAGCCAGAGGTTGTGGGTTCTAATCCTGGCTCCATCACTTGTCTGCTGTGTGACTTTGGGCAAGTCACTTCACTTCTCTGGGCCTCAGTTACCTCATCTGGAAAATGGGGATTAAGACTGTGAGCCCCACGGGTGGGACAACCTGATTACCTTGTATCTATCCCAGTGCGTAGAACAGTGCTTGGCACATAGTAAGCGCTTAACAAATACCATATTATTATTCTCTGGGCCTCAGTTATCGCCTCTGTAAAATGGGGATTGAGACTGTGAGCCCCATGTTGGACAGGGACTGTATCCAACCCAATTTGCTTGTATCCACCCCAGCACTTAGTACAGTGCCTGGCACTAAGTAAGTGCTTAACAAAAACCATACTTATTATTATTATTATCCACCCCAGCATTTAGTATAGTGCCTGGCACTTAGTAAGCACTTAACAAGTACCATACTTATTATTATTATTATCCACCTCAGCACTTAGTACAGTGCCTGGGACTTAGTAAGCGCTTAACAAGTGCCATACTTATTATTATTATTATCCACCTCAGCACTTAGTAGTGCCTGGGACTTAGTAAGCACTTAACAAGTGCCGTACTTATTATTATTATTATCCACCCCAGCACTTAGTACAGAGCCTGACACTTAGTAAGTGCTTAACAAATACCGTACATATTATTATTATTACCAACTCTGTTGCATTGCACTCTCCCAAGCATTTAGCGCATTGCTCTGCCCTCAGAAAGTGCTCAATAAAGACCACTGATAGATTGGTTGATTGGTGCAGAAGCGTTGAAATGGGGGATATAAGGTGGTGAGATTAAAGGCCTCCCTGAGGAGATGTGATTTCCAAAGGGCTGTGATATCGGGGGGAATATTGATTTGTCCGATTTGAAAGAGGAGGGATTTCCAGGCAAAAGGAAGCATGTTCACCGGTTCTCAAGGGGTACAGGAGATGAGAACAAGTTCCAGTAATTAGGACAGTTGGAGAAGAACAAAGAGTATGAACTAGAGTAAAGTGGGAAAGGAGAGGGGCTAAGTAGGAGAAGGGCCTCAAGGATTTCTATCAGCCTGTCCAGATTTACGGAAGGGATATTTGGACTCATTCTTTCTAGGTTATATTTCCATATGAGAAGCAGTGTGGATCAGTGGAAAGAGCCTGGGCTTTGGAGTCAGAGATCATGGGTTCAAATCCTGGCACCGCCAACTGTCAGCTGTGCGACTTTGGGCAAGTCATTTCACTTCTCTGGGCCTCAGTTCCCTCATCTGTAAAATGGGGATTAAAACTGTGACAATGTGATCACCTTGTAACCTCCCCAGCACTTAGAACAGTGCTTTGCACATAGTAAGCGCTTAATAAATGCCATTATCATTATTATTTTCCTCTTAATGATTCATTATCCCCTATTATGCTTACCCTGTAATAATACCTTCCAACATCTCACACGTGTCAATACATTTCATTATACTTGATTGTAAAATGAGATTAAATTGAAGATCCATGAGGGTAGTGATTATATCTACTCCTTTTTTGGTTCCCTATTCAATCGATTGATCAATTGACCAACTGATAGCTGATTTTCAATGGTTAGTCGTGATCTCATGTGAGTCGTGTGAGAAGCTACTCCTTTTTTGGTTCTCTATTCAATTGATTGATCGATTGACCAACTGATAGCTGATTTTCAAAGGTTAGTCGTGATCTCATGTGAGATCACATGAACTCGTGTGAGTCGTGTGAGAAGCAGCGTGGCTCAGTGGAAAGAGCCCGGGTTTTGGAGTCAGAGATCATGGGTTCAAATCCTGGCTCTGCCAACTGTCAGCTGTGTGACTTTGGGCAAGTCACTTCACTTCTCTGTGCCTCAGTTCCCTCATCTGTAAAATGGGGATTAAAACTGTGGGCCCCACGTGGGACAACCTGATCACCTTGTAACCTCCCCAGCATTTAGAACAGTGCTTTGTACATAGTAAGCGCTTAATAAATGTCATCATTATTATTATCTCATTCAGAGTGATTTTCTTTGTGGTCGAATGAGCTTTTTTTTCGCTTTTCTTGTTCAGTGACTTGAAATGACTAAATTGTGCAGGCATTTTGTACTCTATTGCTTCTCACAATAGGTTACTGGGGGATTAGCGTTGCTTAGGTAATAATGAAAAATAATGAAAAAGTAAAAGTTCATGAAATCTATTCAGTTTGGTGATGAATGTAATTGAGTTTCCAATGAAAACCCATGTGCTCCTAAATTTAAGACTGCCTGACAGCAGTTCAGTCATTCTTGAAATATTTGACTCAGCCTAGATTTCTCTGTACTACATTAAAATAAATTAGAAAAATCCTCCCCTGGGTGGAGAATTTGGGAAAATCTCTAAGTCTCTGCCTTCTAATAAGACCGGTTCCCTTTGAGCATTCACTAGAGTTTAATAAAACATTTGGAGAGCCATTTGCTTCTATTCCGGCTGATTCCTCTAATGGCGCTTGCAATTCAGATTGTCTCCCGATGCTACAACTGTCTCAGCTTTCGGTCGGATGATTTGCGAAATGGGACGGCGGTTCCTCGCCAAGTCGTAGGGCTGTAATGTCCCCCCTAGATGCAGCCATTTAGATTTTTATCCAGTATAGTGGCAACTAGATTAGGTAGAGAAGCAGCGTGGCTCGGTGGAAAGAGCCCACGATTGGGAGTCAGAAGTCATGGGTTCAAATCCCGGCTCCACCCCTTGTGCCCTTGGGCAAGCTACTTCTCTGTGGCTCAGTTACCTTATCTGTAAAATGGGGACTAAGACTGTGAACCCCTTGTGGGACAACCTGATCACCTCGTGTCCCTCCCCCCCAGCGCTTAGAACAGTGCTTTCTACATAGTAAGCACTTAACAAATACCATCATGATGATTGTTATTATTAGATTCAAAGGTATTTATTCATTCATTCAATCGTATTTATTGAGCGCTTACTGTGTGCAGAGCACTGGACTATTTAGCCCAAAGTAGGAATACTTCAAGGCCGAATCAGATGAAAGGTCAGATGGAAAGTCGGTCGGATGAAAGCCTGCCGGGTGTGATGTAATCACAGAGACCGGTGGGTTCACAGCTTTTTATGTGACATTCATATTGATGTTGATATTTGGGTGATGGCAGATCAGGGAGGGGGAAGGCCTCGGGATTCTGGTACGAAGCCCAGGAAAGGATCGAACCCTTAATGGCCTTCTACTGTAGTAAAAAGGATAAAGATTGCGGTATTTGTTAAGTGCTACCTAGGCGCCAAACACTGAACTAAGTGTTGGGCTAAATACAAGTTAATCATGTCCGACCTTGTCCCTGTCAGGCGTGGGGATCACAATCCAGTTGAGTACGAGACTAGGTATCTAATCCCCATTTTAAAGATGAGAAAACCGAGGCCCAGAGAAGTTAAGGGACTTGCCCCAAGTCCCACGGCGGGCAAATGACTCTATCCCCTTCTCGACTGTAAGCTCGTTGTGGGCTGGGAATGTGTCTGCTTATTGTTATGTCGTCCTCTCCAAAGCGGTTAGTACAGTGTTCTGCACCCAGTCTGCACTCGATAAATACGATTGACCGACCGACTGACAAATGGCAGAGCCGGGATTAGAACCCACATCCTCGGACTACCAACTCTGAGGTCCGTCCACAAGGCCGTGCTGGTTTGGGACCGTTCTGTTTGGGGATCTCTGCAGTGTGCCCCACTCTGGGTAGACAGTACTGGTTTATAAACGGTTCCAACCTTCCCATTTCTCAGAAAGAAGAGAAAAAAGGCTTCTGCCCCATCTCCTCTCCTGTGGGCGGGGGGGATCAATCCATTAATCAATCAATGGTATTTACTGAGCACTTACTTTGTGCAGAGCACTCTGCTAAGTGCCTGGAATAGTACAACTGATCATGGTTGGTAGACATTTTCCCTGCCCACAGCGATGGATAAAGCTTGGCACCCGTGAGATCGGTAATAATAATAATAATAACAATGATGGCATTTATTAAGCGCTTACTATGTGCAAAGCACTGTTCTAAGCGCTGGGGAGGTTACAAGGCGATCAGGTTGTCCCACAGGGGGCTCACAGTCTTAATCCCCATTTTGCAGATGAGGTAACTGAGGCCCAGAGAAGTTAAGCGACTTGCCCAAAGTCACACAGCTGACAACTGGTGGAGCCGGGATTTGAACCCCTGACCTCTGACTCCAAAGCTCGTGCTGTTTCCACTGAGCCACGCTGCTTCTCCGTAGGCTTTCCCCCGAGGAAACTAGACACTCCCCAAAGACAGGGACCATGTCTTCCAACTGTGCTATTTATTGATCACCTACTATGTGTTCAGAGTTGGGGTAGATCCAAAATAATCAGATCGGGCGCAATTGCGCGTAGGGGCTGCGGTCTTCTTAGAGCAAATATTTCTTCCCCAGTTTGCGAACACAGAAACGGAGGCACAGAGAATCAATCAATCGAATTTATTGAGCGCTTACTGTGTGCAGAACACTGTACTAAGCGCTTGGGAAGTCCAAGTTGGCAACATTATAGAGACGGTCCCTACCCAACAGTGGGCTCAAGTGACTTGCCCAAGGTCACCCAGCAACCCAGTGGCAGAGCCGGGATTAGAACCCGAAGCCCTAACCCTCAGGCCCATGCTTTTTCCTCTAGGTCACACTGCCTCCTATTTCTATTTAAGTTCTCTTCTACTTTATAATAATAATAATAGGGATGATGATGGTATTTGTTAAGCGCTTACTACGTGACAGGCACTGTTCTAAACTCTGGGGTAGATACAAGATAATAGGGTTGGGCACAGTCCCTGACCTACAGAGGGCTCTCAGTCTTCATCCCCATTTTACAGATGAGGTGACTGAGGCCCAGAGAAGTGAAGTGACTGGCCCAAGGTCACACAGCAGATAAGTGGCAGAGCCGGGATTAGAACCCATGACCCTCTGACTCCCAGGCTGGTGCTGTATCCACCTGGGGAGTGTGTCTCTGAACTCTGATATACCGTACTCTCCCGAACGCTTAGTCCAGTGCTTTGCACACAGTCAGCACTCAATAAATACCACTGATTGACTAATTGATGAATTGCTACCACTGCCTAGTATAGTCGCCTGTATGCAGTAGTAGATGCCTTTTGAAAATGATGATGATGATGATGAGAATGATGGTAATCCAGTAGCATACAGCCATTAAATTTCCAGACCCATCAGCTGCAGAGAGAAGTTGGCTGACTTCATTTGGAAGAGTTACGTAACTTGGGGAAATTTGAACCAAAGCCACTAAGCCTTCAGTGGAAGCGAATAAAACTGATTCATCTAGTGTTTGCTTACAATATCAGGCTGCCTGCTGTTTAGAATCATTTCACTATTTTTAAAACCAAGTTCTCCCTTGTGAAATGAACTTTCTCAATAACAAGTGCAGTTGTTTTTATTTATTAGTAGCATCTTAAATGGCTTTTTCTCCAAGGCTCCCAAAACACTTGAAAAGCGCTAATTTTTTTAAAGCGCAAGCTCCCTGGTCTTTTATTATTTGTATTTTCCCGAAGAAATGGTAGTTTCATGTGAGTCTTTCTGGCAGAAAAGGACATACACATTATACGAAGCTTTGATCAGCCCCAAAGCACTTCTGTACATCTCCATTATTTATTCACTTATTTAATATATTCCTCCCCCTCTGGACTGTGAGCTCCTTGTGGACAGGAAATGTGTCTCCCAACTCTGTTGTATTGGACTCTCCCAAGCACTTAGTACAGTGCTGTGCATGCAGTAAGCGCTTAATATATCATCGATTAATCGAGTGATCAATTGGCCTTGTGAGAAAGCAGAAGAGGACAATTTTGAGCAGCTGAGAGCTTCTCTAATCCTATAACACTTTCTCCCCTACCCTGATTTTCGTTTACAATTTATATCATCATCAATCGTATTTATTGAGCGCTTACTGTGTGCAGAGCCCTGTACTAAGCGCTTGGGAAGTACATGTTATCAGCATCCACTTTGCCCAGTAAGGGCATGAATCAAACACAGTATAGCAAGCATTTTAATAAGGGAATTGGAATATTACTGTTTTATTAGAAAGAATGATTAACCTGTATTTACCCCAGTGCTTAGAACAGTGCTTGTCATGTAGTAAGCACTTAAATGACATTAAAAGAAAGTAGGATATATGCTATATTTATGCATATATATATATGCAAAGATATATGCTGGATTCCCCTTAGATCAGCACGATGCATTTAGCATCATAGGCTTCAAGAGTATAATAATAATAATAATAATGACATTTATTAAGTGCTTACTATATACAAAGCACTGTTCTAAGCTCTGGGGAGGTTACAAGGTGATCAGGTTGTCCCCCGGGGGGCTCACAGTCTTCATCCCCATTTTACAGATGAGGTCACTGAGGCACAGAGAAGTTAAGTGACTTGCCCAGAGTCACACAGCTGACAATTGGCAGAGCCGGGATTGAACCCATGACCTCTGACTCCAAAGCCCGTGTTTTTTCCACTGCGCCACGCTGCTTCTCATTCATACTATGATATTGTACTCTTCCGAGCGCTCAGTATATTGATCTGAACACAGTAAACACTCAATAAATACCATTGATTAATTGATCGATTGGTTATACTCTTGGCCCACAATGGGCAGTCAGTTGATGCCTTTCTCCTAATTTTATTTTTTTATGGTATTTGTTAAGTGCTTAATACGTGCCAGGCACTGTATTAAGCACTGAGACATTTACAAGATAATCACGCTGAACAGTCCGTGTCCCACATGGGGCTCACAGCCTTAATTCCCATTTTACAAATGAGGTAACCGAGGCACGGAGAAGTGAAGTAAATGAAAATAGTGGTGTATAAGTGCTACCTATGTGCCAAGTGCTGGGTTAGATGCAAAGTATTCAACACAGATATAGTCCCTTTCCCACAGTCTAAAGGGAAGGAAGAAGAGGCAGTCAATCCCCATTTTACAGAGGAGGAAACTAAGGCCCAGAGAAGTTAAGTGACTTGGCCAAGGTCACGCAGCAGGCGAGTGACAGAGGCAGGATTAAAACTCAGATCTCCTGACTCTCAGAAGGTAGAGGGGAAGATGGTCACTGACGGATAATGACTCTCCCCACCCTCAAAGCCTTACTGAAGGCACGTCTCCAAGGGGCCTTCCCTGACTTAAGCATTCCTTTCCTCTTCTCCCATTCCCTTTCGCGTCACCCTTGTACTTGGATTCACTCCCTTTATTCACCCCTCCCTCAGACTCAAATGCTAATGTACATATCCATAATTTATTGGGTAGAGATTCAATCAATCAATCAATCGTATTTATTGAGCGCTTACTATGTGCAGAGCACTGTACTAAGCGCTTGGGGAGTACAAATTGGCATCACATAGAGACAGTCCCTACCCAACAGTGGGCTCACAGTCTAAAAGGGGGGGACAGAGAACAGAACCAAACATACCAACAAAATAAAATAAGTAGGATAGAAATGTACAAGTAAAATAAATAAATAAGTAAATAAATAGAGTAATAAATATGTACAACCATATATACATATATACAGGTGCTGTGGGGAAGGGAAGGAGGTAAGACGGGGGGATGGAGAGGGGGACGAGGGGGAGAGGAAAGAAGGGGCTCAGTCTGGGAAGGCCTCCTGGAGGAGGAACAGGCTGGCATCGCAGATTGTCAGAGATTGTCTGTATCTATTGCCAAATTGTACTTTCCAAGCGTTTAGTACAGTGCTTCACGTCTTTGTGCCTCAGTACAGTGCCTGGTATCTAGTAGGTGCTTGACAAAACCATAAAAAAAAAAGCCCAGGACAGTCTTTTATGATCGCAGCTTAGAGAAGGGATTACACGTCAACCCCCCGCCCACAAGGAGAAGCAGTGTGGCTCAGTGGAAAGAGCCCTGGCCCTGGAGTCAGAGGTCAGGGGTTCAAATCCTGGCTCCGCCAATTGTCAGCTGTGTGACTTTGGGCAAGTCACTTCACTTCTCTGGGCCTCAATTCCCTCATCTGCATAATGGGGATTAAGACTGTGAGCCCCCTGTGGGACAACCTGATCACCTTGTGACCTCCCCAGCTCTTAGAACAGTGATTTGCACATCGTGAGCGCTTAATAAATGCCATTAAAAAACCCCCCAAAACCCTGATTTTTCCAGTCACATTGTTCCACCTATAGCAGTCAGGGGTTTCTTCTTTGACACTGAAGACGCCAAGATAAATCCACAGTTAGACCATTCTGGGTATCCATGACAACCGTGAGGAGAAGTGTGTTCTCCCTGGGGCTTAGGTAAACAACTTTCTGCCAAGGGAATATAACCAGAGTCATCCCCAGGGGGGGAATAGTTATTTCCATCCTAGATCCAGAAGGCTGACTGGGAATATGATAGTTTAGAAAGAATCTCTGAGCATCGATAGAGTCCCCGCAGCGATTTCCTCGCGAAAATAAAGAGGCAGAAGTTAGCAAATTGTCTCCTCCAAACGGTATCGACCTCACCACTGGCGATGCCTTTGAAAACCCGCAAATTAAACGGTCAACCCCCGTGGCCAACTGGGATATAAGACAAATGCAGAAGAAACAAATCAATGCGACCCCGTGGAAATGGTTAAAACCAAACAGGAAAATCCAAGCTGCCTCAGAGGCTCTAGGAGAGCGTTACAAGCTGCGGAAGGGAAACTGTAAGCAGAGTTTCCCTGATCCGAACAGCCGGGTCAATTCTCCCAATCTGTCAGTCAGTCATTGGTATTGATTGAGCGCTTATTGAGGAAAGAGCGCTGTAGTAAGAGCTTTGGAAAGTACAGGACAATTGAGTTGGTAGACATAATTCCTGCCTTGAGGGAGAGAATCATGCCTGGTGCCTGACTTGTTTTCCCTAAAGATTGTAAGCTGCTTGTGGTCCATTAAAGGTCATGGGTTCTAATCCCAGCTCTGCCACCTGTCTGATATGTGACCGTGGGCAAGTCGCCTCACTTCTCTGAGCCTCAGTTACCTCATCTGTAAAATGGGGATTGAGACCGTGAGCCCAGTTCGAATCCCAGCTCTGTCACCTGTCTGCTGTGTGACTTTGGGCAAGGCATTTAACTTCTCTGTGCCTCAGTTATCTCATCTGTAAAATGGGGACTAAGACTGAGCACCACGTGGGACAACCTGATAACGTTTCTTCTAGACTGTGAGCCCGTTGTTGGGTAGGGACCATCTCTACATGTTGCCAGTTTGTACTTCCCAAGCGCTTGGTACAGTGCTCTGCACACAGTAAGTGCTCAATAAATACGATTGAATGAATGAATGAATTAATGAGACAGGGATTGTGTCCAACCCAATTTGCTTGTATCCACCCCAGCACTTAGTACCTGGCACATAGTAAGCGCCAAAAAATATCATAATAATAATAATTATTTAACATTGATTCCTTGTGGACCCTCCTATTTAAGCTTCCCCGTCGTATTTATCCCTATCCTTTTCATCATCATCATCATCAATCGTATTTATTGAGCGCTTACTATGTGCAGAGCACTGTACTAAGCGCTTGGGAAGTACAAATTGGCAACATATAGAGACAGTCCCTACCCAACAGTGGGCTCACAGTCTAAAAGGGGGAGACAGAGAACGAAACCAAACATACTAACAAAATAAAATAAATAGAATAGATATGTACAAATAAATTAAATAAATAAATAGAGTAAAAAAATATGTGCAAACATATATACATATATACAGGTGCTTTTCTTCTTGCATTGGCCAGTTTTGATTCTTGAGAGAACATTACCACCAATTCCATGGTCCAGCCAAGCCCAGTCAGCCAAATTGTATTTATTGAGCACTTGCACTGTGCAAAGTATCATACTAAAAGCTTGCGAGAGTGCAGTATAAGAGAGTTGGTAGGCATGTTCCCTGCCCACAAATAATAATAATTATGGTATTTATTAAGCACTTCCGATCCGCCAGGCACCGTACTAAGCACTGGGGTGGATACAAGGAAATCGGTTTGGACCTACAGTCTAGAAGGGGAGACTGACATTAATATATATAAATAAATTACAGATATGTACATAAGTACTGTGGGGCTGAGAGAGGGGTGAATAAAAGGAGGAAATACAGGGGGAAAGGTGATGCAGAAAGGTACTTCCCAAGTGCTTAGTACAGTGCTCTGCACACAGTAAGCGCTCAATAAATACGATTGAATGAATGAATGAGGGCTGTTAGGGAAGGCCTCCTGAAGGAGATGCGTCTTCAGTAAGACTTTGAAGGTGGAGAGTCATCGTCTGTGGGATTTGAGGAGGGAGGATGTTATAGGCCAGAGGCAGGACGTGGGCGAGGGGACGGCGGCGAGAGAGACGAGGTCCAGAGACAGTAGCTAGGTTGCCATTACTACTCATTTTTTGAAAAGCCTATGTGAAAGAATTTCATCCGTACAGGTTTATTTTCTTCTTGGGCTTGTACTTTTGACAGTACTTTGCCAGCAAATGGATGACTCTTGTTTCTGGGTTGTTGGGTTTTTTTTTGGAATTTTCTTTTTCCCGTAGGCTTCTTGGCATGTTTGATAGCCATTACGATCCTTGCATTTTGAAAGGAGGATGAAAACGGCACCATAGGTCAAACTGGTGAAGCAGCGTGGCTCAGTGGAAAGAGCCCGGGCTTTGGAGTCAGAGGTCATGGGTTCAAATTCCGGCTCCGCCAACTGTCAGCTGGGTGACTTTGGGCAAGTCACTTAACTTCTCTGTGCCTCAGTTACCTCATCTGTAAAATTGGGATTAAGACTGTGAGCCCCACGTGGGACAACTTGATCACCTTGTATTCCCCCCCAGCGCTTAGAACAGTGCTCTGCACATAGTAAGCACTTAACAAATGCCATCATTATTATTATTAGAAGCATGCCTTTTCCAAAATGAAGAGTAGAAGGAGTTAAGGGCTCTTTAAGCTAAGTAAATTGTCACACGAGGTAGCTAAGGAGTAGACAGCTTGACTATCGAATCTCCCAATTGTCTCATCCACAAATAATGATTTTCCTATCTGTGGGTTGTGCTACCTTGTGATTTAAGATCTAGCCTTCACGAAGTTTGACGGGTTCGTTATTCTGGAAATAAAACCAGTCGGAGGATGATTCAGACGTGTTTTACATTTTATTAGGTGGTTCTTTCAAGAGCTTCCATAAAACGGAGCGATCAGAGGAGTCGCTGCTTCAAAGTTGACCTATATTTATGTTTTCTTTTCCCATCCCAGCCACTGTACCTACTTTGCATTGCTGGTACAACCCTACATACTGCCAACGAATATCCACTTAGAGGATTTGCAAAAGGTTTTACAGCCCAGAGAGGGCAGAATATGGCATGCTAAGTGCTTATTGGTTGGACTTTTACTCGGCGAAGGTTACAGGTTAAGTGCAGAGGTACAATAAACAAAACCAACATTGAATTGAGCTGCGATTGTTGCAATTCTAAATCACATTCCTTTTCGCAATGAAGGTCATTTCAGTACTCTCCACTTGAACTTGGTTAGGTTACACTGACAGTCAACAATGTCAAAAGCAGAAATAAGATATGATATTTCAGTGCGCTACATTGGAGTTCATGAACAGGCCATGTAAGATTCAATAGGCTAGTTAAATACTAGACTATGAGTAACAGGGGCCTTCCAGAGAGAGAGGTTTTTCAGTCCTTTGCAATCAGGCACTGCTGAAAGATCAGGATTAATTAGTGATTTTTTTGCAGGAAAATTCCAACTCTTAGCATCTCAAAGTTCAAGAAAATCTCCAACCTCACTGAATCTGCAAGTAAAGTTTCTGGTTTACTTTACTGAGAAACAGAACCTGGGTGTATGTATATATACACACACCTATACATATATGCATATGTAGATAGATATCGCTCTCTATATATATATCTATGAGATATCTATCTTTATGAGATAAACATAGATAAACCTGGATGTGTGTGTGTATATATATATATATATATATATATATATATATACACACACACACACACACCTATACATATATGCATATGTGGGTAGATATCTCTCTATATATCTATGAGATATCTATCTTTATGAGATAAAGATAAAGACAGATAAACTTAGATATATATATACACACATACATATATACACACACCTATTCATATATGCATATATATGTATCTCTCTATATATATCTATGAGATATCTATCTTTATGAGATAGATAAAGATAAAGATAGATAAACCTGGGTGTGTGTATATATATATATACACACACACATATATATACATATATATGCATATATACACACATATATACATATATATGTATATATATGTATGTGTATGTATGTGTGTGTATATATATACACACCCAGGTTCTGTTTCTCATAAAGATAGATATCTCATAGATATATATATATATATATATATATATATATATCGCTCTATCTCTCTATCTATCTATCTATATCTATCTATCTATCTTATCTATCTATCTATAATCATTAAAGTTATGTCTGTAGTGCTTCATTGATCCTCCCTGAGATTCCTGACAAAGGTGTCGTCACCTTGCTGTTTGTGTTTCTGGGAGAATAAGTCAGGAGCTGAATTACCTAATCTTCTCCTTTTCTCTGCCTCCTCTTCTCTTCATCCTCTTCCCCGGTATCCTTGTTCACGGGTCTTCGCTAAGAACAGTCTTTGATTATCTAGAGGGTTTCCCAAAAGATCCTGTTGGAGGTGGGAAAGGGGATGGTAGGGAAGGAAAGAAGAAACTATATTTTCCAGACTGCAAAGGGTTTAACCCCTAAGCCCTTTGTATCCCTGTTGGCGGAGCCAAGCCACTACCTGGTCTTGATAAAGATTTGGATGATTTCTGTTCTCTTCTTTTCCCCTCCCGAAGCTGGGTGAGTGAGGAGCCCCTTCAGAACTGATTATACATGGGTAGCCCCCTATCAGTCAATCAATCAATCAATCAATCAGAAGCAGTGTGGCTCAGTGGAAAGAGCCTGGACTTTGGAGTCAGAGGTCATGGGTTCAAATCCCCGCTCTGCCAATTGTCAGCTGTGTGACTTTGGGCAAGTCACTTCACTTCTCTGGGCCTCAGTTCCCTCATCTGTAAAATGGGGATTAAGACTGTGATCCCCCTGTGGGACAACCTGATCACCTCGTAACCTCCCCAGTGCTTAGAACAGAGCTTTGCACATAGTAAGTGCTTAATAAATGCCATCATCATTAATCATATTTTTTCAGCACACTGTTTGCAGAGCACTGTACTAAGCACTCTGTAGAGTGCAGTATCATAGAATTGGTAGACATGTTTCCTGTCCACAGTGCACTTACCGTCTAGAGTGGGAGATCCTCTTAATTAAGCTGTTGGGAAGATAGGCCAGAGTTGATGATCTATTTTGGCGTTCTCCAGGTGTAAATCTTCATTACTGATTTAAAATCATCTTTTGAATTTACCTTCTTGCATCCCTTTCAGTTGAGTCAACAGTGAAAATATGATTTGTTATTTATGTGGTTAATCAGAGTGTTGTAGCTCTTCAAAGGACTATCCTCTTTCACATTCTGGCCAGATTCCACATTTCTTATTCTTTTTAAATGCCCTGTTTAGTGTCAGGCTTTTTTTTTTTAGGTATTTGTTAAGCATTTACTATGTACCAGACACTGTACTAAGCACTGGGGTAGACACAAGCTAATCAGGTTAGACACAATCCATGTCTTACATGGGGCTCACAGTCTTAATCCCCATTTTGTAGATGAGGGGGAATTGAGGGAAGCAGCGTGGCTCAGTGGAAAGAGCATGGGCTTTGGAGTCAGAGGTTATGGGTTTGAATCCCGGCTCCACCATGTCTGCTGTGTGACCTTGGGCAAGTCACTTCACTTCTCTGGGCCTCAGTTCCCTCATCTGTAAAATGGGGGTGAAGACTGTAAGCCCCATGTGGGACAATTGGATTACCTTGTATCTACCCCAGCGCTTAGAACAGTGCTTGGCACATAGTAAGCGCTTAACAAATACCAACATTATTATTATTATTATTATTATTATTATTATTAACTGAGGCCCAGAGGAAGTTAAGTGACTTGCCCAAGGTCACCCAACAGGCAAGTAGTGGAGCTGGAATTAGAACCCAGGTCCTTCTGATTCCCAGGCCTTTGCCCTATCTACTAGGCAATGCTGCTTCTCCCTGTTTTTCTTAATGCTTGTCCCGCTAAGTATTTCATGAAGGTGAAACTTATCGCAAACAGCCAGCCCTGTTTTGGGGGGCAGCTATTTTCAGGACCCCAGCTGAGCCTTGCCTTGCTCCTCTATCACCGGGTTCACCATGAGCCACAGAGGAAGAGAACGAAGTCCTGTGCCCTGATCCCTCTAGACTGTAAACCCCCTGTAGGCAGGGAATCTGTCTATTTTGATATTGTACCCTCCCAAGCACTTAGTACAGTGCTCCGCACATGGTAAATATTCAATAAATACGATTGAATGAATCCTTCCCCTCTCTCTACCATGGACAGCCCCGATCATTCCCTCCAGTTCTGTGGAATCCTGATGTATTGCCGGCTGAATATGTCTTCTTTCCCTTTGCCCTTTTCTTCATCCTTTTGCTCATCAGTTTTGTTCTTTCATCCCTGATGTGCTGCGACGCTAATACAAAGTAGAAAATATCAGGTCTTGGTAATCAATCTGTCCACCACCTCAGCAGTTATTATCTAGCGCCTATAACTAGGACTCCCATAAAGGGCATCTGTGTCCATTATATTCACATTTTTACAGCTGAGAGGCTGCTTTCTATTTTCCTACATTGGGGTTGATGTTGAGATATGGGTCTGTTAAGTTTTCCATATTCGAGTCAGTCACTTGTCCTTCTGCTGACAGCACTTCACCCTGGCAGATCTTTAATAGTCAAGAAGAAGAGACACTTGTCAGTCTCTGTTGCGGTTCAGGAGAGCAAACTGCTTTTCTATTTTGTTGGGGTTTTTTTAATGGTATTTGTTAAACTCTCGCTACATGCCAAACACTGTTCTCAGCACCGGGATAGTTACAAGATAATCAGGTTGGACGCGGTCCATGTCCCTCATGGGGCTCACAAGATTAATCACCATGCCACAGAGAAGCAGCGTGGCTCAGTGGAAAGAGCACAGACTTTGGAGTCAGAGGTCATGGGTTCGAATTCCGGCTCTGCCACACGTCTGCTGTGTGACCTTGGGCAAGGCACTTAACTTCTCTGAGCTTCAGTTACCTCATCTGTAAAATAGGGATTCAGACTGTGAGCCCCACGTGGGACAACTTGATCACCTTGTAACCGCCCCCCCCCAGCGCTTAGAACAGTGCTTTGCACATAGTAAGCGCTTAACAAATGCCACTGTTATTATTATAGATGAGGTGACTGAGGTACAGAGACTTTAAGTGACTTGCCGAAGGTCACGCAGCCGGCAAATGGTGGTGCCGGGATTAGGACCCAGGACCTTCCAACTCCCAGGCAATGCTGCTTCTTTCAGGAGAGCAAACCGCTCTTCTGGTGTGGAGTCTTCCCTGATGATATTCAAATCGGAGCTTCATTAGCAAGACAAATCAATCGCCACAGATTTTAGGGGTTCAAAATGCTCTCTTCTTTAATGTCCCAGAACTGGTAGGCCCTCAGGAGACCATCAGGCCCCTATTCCTTCCTCCAAACACAAAACTTATGCTTGATTTGTTAAACTCCCAATGGGCAGAGATCATGTTTACAGTGTACAGTGTTTTGCGTATAGTAAGTGCACAATGAATACGATTGATTGATTGATTGATTAAACGAACGCCCAACACTATTCAGAATCCCCCTCATTTCAGAACACAGACCCAACACTATTCAGAATCCCCCTCAGTTGGGTCTGTGTTCTGAAATACAAACATAATCCCAACCCTCTGCCTCCCCAAGGTGCATATTCTCCTAGTGGGTGTCATTCCTTTGGAAGTAATGTCTCTTTTCAGATGTTTTGAGGCCATGGCTTTCTACAAAATCCATTCACCGTCAAATAAATTAGCAGCTTTTCCTGGGCTATCACTCTCTCCTCCATTCTCCAGGCATCTAAGACTAAGTCATAATGAGCCAAACTTACCCTTGCATTGCATCTGTTGGGTCTGAAATTTGGCTAAAAGAGTCCGTCTTGGTTCTCCAGAAGAATTCCCCATAATGGAAGCCTGCCTAACCCTAGACTATGAACGATTCCTTAGAGAAGCAGCGTGGCTCAGTGGAAAGAGCCCGGGCTTTGGAGTCAGAGGTCATGGGTTCAAATCCCGGCTCCGCCACTTGTCAGCTGGGTGACTTTGGGCTAGTCACTTAACTTCTCTGGGCCTCAGTTCCCTCATCTGTAAAATGGGGATTAAGACTGTGAGCCCCCCGTGGGACAACCTGATCACCTTGTAACCTCCACAGCACTTAGAACAATGCTTTGCACATAGTAAGCACTTAATAAATGCTATCACTATTATTATTATTATTCCTTATGGTATAATAATTTGCACTTTTCTGTTCTCTTAATTAAAGGGTTCCTGTCTTCAGGTGAATTATAGCTGCATTCATTGTCCATAATAATTCACTGTTTCAATAGTCTCTTTAATTTTCCCAGTTCCTCTGGGGAAGAAGAATAAATTCCCATTATCACTGGAGAAGCAGAGTGGCCAATGGAAAGAACACAGGCTTGTGAGTCAGATGACCTGGATTCTAATTCCTTCTCTCTGATCTCCCGTCCTCATGTCTCTCTCCACTTCAATCCATACTTCATGCTGCTGCCCGGATTCTTTGTCCAGAAACGCTCTGGGCATGTTACTCCCCTCCTCAAAAATCTCCAGTGGCTACCAATCAATCTGCGCATCAGGCAGAAACTCCTCACCCTGGGCTTCAAGGCTGTCCATCCCCTCGCCCCCTCCTACCTCACCTTCCTTCTCTCCTTCTCCAGCCCAGTCCGCACCCTCCGCTCCTCCACCGCTGATCTCCTCACCGTACCTCGCTCTCGAATGTCCCGCCATCGACCCCCGGCCCACGTCATCCCCCGGGCCTGGAATGCCCCCAATCCCTCTGCCCATCCGCCAAGCTAGCTCTCTTCCTCCCTTCAAGGCCCTGCTGAGAGCTCACCTCCTCCAGGAGGCCTTCCCAGACTGAGCCCCTTCCTTCTTCTCCCCCTCGTCCCCCTCTCCATCCCCCCCATCTTACCTCCTTCCCTTCCCCACAGCACCTGTATATATGTATATATGTTTGTACATATTTTTTTTACTCTATTTATTTATTTATTTATTTTATTTGTACATATCTATTCTATTTATTTTATTTTGTTAGTATGTTTGGTTTTGTTCTCTGTCTCCCCCTTTTAGACTGTGAGCCCACTGTTGGGTAGGGACTGTCTCTATGTGATGCCAATTTGTACTTCCCAAGCGCTTAGTACAGTGCTCTGCACATAGTAAGCGCTCAATAAATACGATTGATGATGATGATTTACTTTGTGTCAAGCACTGTGCTACATAGAAGAATCATCAGTTGGGACACAGTTCATGGCCCTTATGGGACTTCCAATCTAAAGGGGAGGGAGAACAGACATTTTCCCCCCATTTTATAGAGGAGGAAACTGAGGCACAGAGGCATTATTTGTCTTGTCCCAGGTCACATGGCCAGCAAGTGGGAGAGATAGGAGAAGACTGTAGACCTTCTTTCATTCATTCATTCATTCAGTCGTATTTATTGAGTGCTTACTGTGTGCAGAGCACTGTACTAAGTGCTTGGGAAAGATCAATCCAACAATAAACAGTGACATTCTCCCTGCCCACAACAAGCTTACAGTCTGGGTTTGGGGGCCAGGAGGGGATGGGGCAGACATGAATACAAATGCAACGGAGAAGCAGCGTGGCTCAGTGGAACGAACCCAGGCTTTGGAGTCAAAGGTCATGGGTTCAAATCCCAGCTCTGCCAATTGTCAGCTGGGTGACTTTGGGCAAGTCACTTCTCTGTGCCTCAGTTACCTCAGCTTTAAAATGGGGATTAATACTGTGAGCCCCCTGTGGGACAACCTGATCACCTTGTAACCTCCCCAGCGCTTAGAACACAGTAAGCGCTTAATAAATGCCGTTATTAAGCTAAATTATTAAATTAAATAAATAACATAACAGATATGTATGTAAGTGCTGTAGGGCAGTGGGGGGAGAGCAAAGGGAGCTAGTCAGGGTGACACAGAAGGGAGTGGGAGCTGAGGAAAAGTGGGGCTTGGTATGGGAAGGCCTCCTGGAGGAGATGGGCTTTCTGACATACCCTGCTCTTTCCACTGAGCCACATTGCCTCCCTTGGAAGGTCAAGGGCCAGAACTTCCAAAAGGAGTTCTTCAGCCTAGTCAACATAAACAAGCAATCAACCCGCTCAACAAAGAGGAAAGCTGACAGGAGTAAAAGTTGGCCGGAAAACAAAGCCACATCAGAGAAATATTTCCACCCCAACACTAAAAGCTTTAAAAATAACACCAGGGAAGCCTGGAGGCTCTTTTACAACCCTATATTAGAAGCTCAGATAATATAAATGTCATCGAATAAAAAGGACAGGTGATAATATCAAAACTTGGCATGCTAAACGGAGTAAACATTCAGCTCTTTGAAAAATGGACCGCACACCCAGCAGAGAACAAAGAAGGAAGAGAGCCTGGAAGGGGCAAACAGATACTGATGTAGGCCCCAAATTAGAATGAGGAAAAATTTGCTCAGTACCTGGAGTTATTAACAAAAGTTTTTCTAGGTATGCCCAAAGAAGGTAGTTAAGTAGAGAATTTCTGGGGCTACTTGATGATTGTATTCAAGTGGCTTTTATGTATTTAGCCTGGAGGCTTAACACAGTCTTCTAAGTTAGGTCTTAAAGATGTTTGAGAGACTCTTATCCTCAAAATAATTTTCAGAGCAGACAGCTGGGAGCATAAATAATCATCATAATGAGCATAATAATAACGATAGTAATAAATAATCATGGCATTCATTAAGGGTCTGGAACAAATTGTGCTGCTGGAAATTTGAAGATGTTTGATCAGCTTGGGTTGGAGTTGCTGAGTACTTATAACAGCTCAAATGGGTAGGGGATGAGGCTGAAGGAGACGTATGTATTTTTTAGATCATTTTAGATTGTTTTAGGGCATTTAGATGTATGTATATTTTAGATCATTTTAGATTGTTTTAGGGCATTCAGATATATTTGATCTCTGATCTATTTCAGGGAAACTGGTCAACCAAACTGAATGACTTTAGCCTGATCCAGCTGAAGGAAATTCAACTTGTACAGAGCTCTGCATATAGTAAGCGCTCAGAAAATACCATTGATTGATTGATTGAGTACCACAGTATGAGAGGGGAGGGAGGGCAGAAGTTCCACTTTCCTGGAAGGTCTCTGCTGTGCCTTCTGGGCATCCATATTTTTGGTGAGCTGCCGATGGATCGTGGAAAAATCCAGGTCGGAACCTGGATAGAGAAGCAGTGTGGTCTAGTAGATAGAATAGGGACTTGGAAATCACCTGGGTTCTGATCCCAGCTCTGTCACCTGTCTGCTGTGTGACCCTGGGCAAGTTATTTAACTTCACTGTGCCTCAGTTACCTCATCTATAAAATGGGGATTAAGACTTTGTATCTAGGCCAGCACTTAGTACAGTGCCTGAGACACTTAACAAATACCATAAAAAAGAAAACAAACAAACCAACAAAGATGTTGGCAAGCAAAGGTCCCTGTTGGGACATTTCAAGGATTAGAAATAAGTCGGGTGCTTGCTTGAATACTGGCCTGCTCATGAATTGACTTAGGGATTATAAACCAAGGGTAGAGTCTTTGGGCTTTCACAGAGGAGCAGAGTGGCTTAGTGGGTCTGGAATTCATTCATTCATATTTATTGAGCGACCACTGTGTGTAAAGCACTGTACTAAACACTTAGGAGAGTACAATGTAACAATAAACAGAGACATTCAGGACCTGGGTTCTTTTCCCAGCTCTTTCACTTGTCTGCTGTGTGACCTTTGGTGAATCATATTATTTCTCTGCGCCTCAGTTACCTCCTCCGTAAAATGGGAATTCAATACCTGTTCTCCCTCCTACTTAGATTATGGGCCCTGTGTGGGTAGGGGATTGTGTCTGATCTTATTATTTTGTATCCCTGCTTTGGCTATTTTTTTTTTTTGTTTTAAATGGCATTTGCTAAGCGCTTATTATGTGCCAGGCACTGTACTAAGCGCTGGGGTAGATAAAAGCAAATAGGGTTGGACACAGTCCCTGTCGTCCTCATCAATCGTATTTATTGAGCGCTTACTATGTGCAGAGCACTGTACTAAGCGCTTGGGAAGTACAAATTGGCAACATATAGAGACAGTCCCTACCCAACAGTGGGCTCACAGTCTAAAAGAGTGGGCTCACAGTCTAAAAGAGTGGGCTCAAGTGGGGCTCATGGTTTCAATCTCCCTTTTACAGATGAGGTAACTGAGGCATAGAGAAGTAAAGTGACTTGCCCAAGGTCACTCAGCAGGCACGTGGCAGAGCCAGGATTAGAACCCAGGTCCTTCTGACTCCCACGCCCCTGTTCTATCCATTAGGCCACTCTGCTTCTCTAGTTTGACCGACCTCCACTCTCCCCACCTTCACAACTCTCCTAAAATCACGTCCTCTGAGTGGTCTTCATTTTCGCTACTTCCTCTCTTATGCATCACCTATGTCCTTGAATCACTTGTTATTTATGCCACCCCTCAACCCTACAGCACTTACGTGCATATTCATAATTCGTCCGTCTCCCTCTCTAGACTGTAAGTTCCTTGCGGGCAGGGAACGCGTTTATTCTGTTGCACTTCACTCTCGCAAGCACTTAGTATGGTGCTCTGCACACAGTAAGCGCTCAATAAATACCATTGTTCAGTTGATTGATAGTTCAGGACTTCACCTTTCTTCCTCAGTGTAGAGAGTTTTCCAAGTTGGGTGCTCCTTCTTTCTTTTGACTTTTGCCAGTTTCACGATACAAGCATCAGGATTAATGGCTGAGCGAACCTAAAAATACCTTAATGGCCAATTCCTATTGGAAACAATTAGTTCTCTGAGTTTCTGTGTTTTTCAGGCTGCGATGACCACTATTTGGAGCAAGGAGAAGTCAGGAAAATCAAGTATTTGTACCGCACCCGTCATAAATCAATATATCTGACTCTAATCTAATATACCCAAGTAGATCACATAGGAAATGGAAAGCTATCTTCTAGAACGATCAGACATTTCTATTAAGGCATCTTAAAATGTTATGTGGATAAAGCATGTTAGACTTTCTAAATGCTTTAAAGACTTTGGTCTCCATCCATTCTGTTTGAGCAGGTATTATATTTAGAAAAAGAGGTCGTTGCCAGAACTGTGCTTGGCTGTTGGATTTTTTTTTTTAAAAACCATGTTTTTGGTCATTTAGACACACTCCTTTCTGATGAGGTAAAATGGTTTTAAGCTTCATCATACCAACCTACTTTATTGGATTGTACTCTCCCAAACACTTAGTACAGTGCTTTTTATATGGTAAGCGCTCAATAAATACCATTAACTGATGGATTGATTGATTAGCAAGTTCTTGTAGTTGTTTCTTTCTGAGAGTGGAATTCTGAGTACAGTCTTTTATTCACTTGCCACCTTTTCTTCCCTTTCTGTTTCCTCTTTCCTTTCCTCTCTCCTCTTTTCTCTTTTCTTCACTATCCTCCTCCACTCCTTTAGAGCCACTCTGCACTTCTCTGAACATCTCTGGATTTTTTTATTACTATTTCTTTTATTATTACTACTACTATATTACTATTATTATGATTTTTAAGCACTTCCTACCTTTCAAGCCCTGGAATAGCTATAATAATAGTAATAGATGTGATATTTGTTAAGCGCTTCCTATCTGCCAGACACTGTACTAAATGCTGGGGTAGATACAAGCTAATAATAATAATAATAGCATTTATTAAGCGCTTACTATGTGCAAAGCACTGTTCTTAGCACTGGGGAGGTTACAAAGTGATCAGGTTGTCCCACAGGGGGCTCATAATCTTAATCCCCATTTTACAGATGAGGGAACTGAGGCACAGAGAAGTTAAGCGACTTGCCCAAAGTCACACAGCTGACAATTGGCAGAGCTGGGATTCAAACCCATGACCTCTGACTCCAAAGCCTGTGCTCTTTCCACTGAGCTACGCTGCTTCTCTGGTAGCTAATCAGTTAGTCCAAGCTAATCAGGCTGGACACAGTCCCCGTCCCACATGGGACTTACAGCCTTAAACCCCATTTACAGATGAGATAACTGAGGCCCAGAGAAGTGCAGTGACTTGCCCAAGGTCACCCAGCAGACAATTGAGCAGCCAAGTGGTAGATTTGGGTTTATAACCCATGGCTTGTGCTCTATGCACTATGTGAATCAGGTCAGACACAGTGCCTGTCCCATATGGGATTCTCAGGCTAAATAAGAGGGAGACGAGGGATTGAGTTCCCATTTTTCAGATGAGGACACTGGGTACAGAGAAGTTATGTGACCTGCCCAATGTCACACAGCAAACCACTAGCAGAGCTGGGATTAGAAGTCTGTCCTCTGTCTCCCAGCCTCGTCGCTTTTTCCACTAGGCCATGCTGCTCCTTCTCTTATCCTGCCTTTCCCTCTCTTCTCAGTGGCTCTTTTTTCCTCTGCTGCTCCTTTTCCAGTGGAATGTAGAGGGTCAGGGAATTTCAACACATCAGGCCCAAGAGGTAAGGAAACTCGTCAGTCAATCAATCAATCAATCGTGCGTTTACTGTGTGCCGAGCACTGCTTAGGGGTCTTGTCTTATGCCGTCGGGTTGTCTCCGACCCATAGCAACGCCGTGGACACATCTCTTCCAGAATGCCCCACCTCTGTCTGCAATTGTTCTGGTAGTGAATCCAAAGAGTTTTCTTGGTAAAAAATCCTGACGTGGTTTACCAAAGCTTCCCTCCGCACAGTAAATCTGAATCCCTGCCTTTGATTCTCTTCTGCTGCTGCCCAGCACGGGTGATTTTTGCCTTGTGGCAAATTGCCTTTCACTCGCTAGCCACTGGCCAAGCTAGGAAGGGAATGGACAGGCCTCTGCTTGACTCTCTCTCCCGTAGTCGAGACTGGTAGAGGACTGGAAACTCTCCAGATGCGTCCCTGAGAGGAGCTTACAGAATAACAATATTGCAGAGTTGGTAGACACATCCCCTGCTCTCATAAAGTGGCTTTTACCCTGAGTCAGAATGGGAAATAATACCCGCAACAGTATAAAAGAAACTAATTCTGCGCCGTTGAGGTCCAGTATTTGCTTTCAGTAGAAGATGAGAGCTTATAATTGAACTGCTCACCAGTTTGGTTTGCGAAAGAGCGTGTCTTGTACATAAGCAAGAACAAAATCAAGATCTAGTTTATCCAGGAGATGGCCAGATTTGAATGACTCTAGACCTTTCCGGCACAATGTTCTCTCCACCGTCTGGGCAAACAATGATCTGTGAGAATCAATAAATCAGTTAAAAGGCAAAGTTTTTTTTTTCCATTTACAGAAGTGCTGTCGGTTAAACCCTAACTTTCCAATTAGAAAGAGTGAAGATCGTAAACTTGTCCCAGCTTAAAGTGGCTTCAGAGTATTCTGGCCTCTGATGTTCTTTAGCGTGTGATTCCGTTTGCTTGGAGTTTAAAGATGAATAGTAAATGGAAACGGAAAATGAGGCAGTAAATTTAGCAGCTCCTCAAACGTTCCAATAAAAAAGGAGGATGAAACGTTTTATTTATTTTCTATCTCCTAAAGCTGTCTTTCAAACCAAAGAAAATATAGTAAGAACTCTTGAGAAGTGTGTTACTGGTGAAGCTTTTCCACTTTCTACCAAGCGCTTAGTACAGTGCTCTGCACATAGTAAGTGCTCAATAAATACGATTGATTGATTGATTGACCTCTTGGAGAACTAGCCCTTCTTTTCCTTTTCTTCCACTCCCTTCTGTATCACCCTGACTTGTTCCCTTTATTCAATCAATCAATCAATCGTATTTATTGAGTGCTTACTGTGTGCAGAGCACTGTACTAAGCGCTTGGGAAGTACAAGTTGGCAACATATAGAGACAGTCCCTACCCAACAGTGGGCTCACAGTCTAAAAGGGGGAGACAGAGAACAAAACCAAACATACTAACAAAATAAAATAAATAGAATAGATATGTACTAGTAAAATAAATAAATAAATTCATCCTTTATTCATCCACCCTCCCATCCCCACAGCACTTATGTACATAACTATAATTTATTTATTTGCGTCAGTGTCCCTGTAGACTGTAAGCTTGTTGTAGGCAGGGAGTGCTTCCATTATATTGTTATATTGTACTCCCTCAAGCCCTTAGTACAGTGCTCTGCACACAGTAAGTGCTCAATAAATATGGAACAGAGAAGCAGCATGGCTCAATGGAAAGAGCATGGGCTTTGGAGTCAGAGGTCATGGGTTCGAGTCCCAGCTCTGCCAATTGTCAAGCTGTGTGATTTTGGGCAAGTCACTTAACTTCTCTGTGCCTCAGTTAGCTCATCTGTAAAATGAGGATGAAGACTGTGAGCCCCACGTGGGACAACCTGATCACCTTGTAACCCCCAGCGCTTAGAACAGTGCTTTGCACATAGTAAGCGCTTAATAAATGCCATCATTATTATTATGGTCGATCCATTGAGATGGGCCTTCAATAAGACTTTGAAGCGGGGGAGAGGAATTGTCTGTCAGATATGAAGAGGGAGGGTGTCCCAGGCCGGAGGCAGGATGTGGGGGAGAGGTTCGTATTGAGATACACAAGGTACAGGGCATTATGTACAAAATTGGCATTTGTACATATGTACTATTTATTTTATTTTGTTAATAAGTTTTGTTTTGTTGTCTGTCTCCCCCTTCTAGACTGTAAGCCCGCTGTTGTGTAGGGACCGTCTCTATATGTTGCCAACTTGTGCTTGCCAAGCGCTTAGTACAGTGCTCTGCACACAGTATGTGCTCAATAAATACTATTGAATGAATGAATGAAGAAAACACTGCATGGGGATTAGAGGTGGAAGGAAATTTTTAAAAATGATGGCATTTGTTAAGCACTTATTATGTGCCTAATCTGAAAGGACTAGCCATTGGAAAACTCATTTTACACTCTGGGATTGGGCAAATCTTCATGAAAACAGACTTGCAGGAGTGCATTGAGAACAATCTTTATAATAATAATAATGGTATTTGTTAAGTGCTTACTATGTGCAAAGCACTGTTCTAAGCTCTGGGGGGATACAAGGTGATCAGGTTGTCCCATGTGGGGCTCACAGTCTTAATCCCCATTTTCCAGATGAGGGAACTGAGGCCCAGAGAAGTGAAGTGACTTGCCAAAGTCACACAGCTGACAATTGGTGGAGTGAGGATTTGAACCCCTGACCTCTGACTCCAAAGCTCGGACTCTTTCCATTGAGCCACGCTGCTTCTCTTAATGGGACGAGGTCCCCTGGAGAAAGGTATTTCAAGAGGTTCATTCCACCGACCAAATTGAAATTCATTTCTGTGGGCAGGGAGACTGTTTACCCACCCTCCCAAGCATTTAGTACAGTACATAATACACAGTAAGCACTCAGTAAGTGCCAATAATTGATTTATCAATTTGGACATGCCGGCCATCTAATACACAGAGTAACCTGCGGCAGTAAAATGAAATGATTCTTGGATAGAAACCAGGGCAAGGCATGGAAGATGTCTAAATCTCACCAGTGCTGATTTAGAAAACGGCCTCAACACGGAATAGTTTTGGGTCATTTCTGTGAAATAGACATATCAGATGATTAATAGTACAGATAATAATGCAGAGACTACTGTAGGCCCATGGCCACTTTGTAATCACTGAGCTACCCAATGGTCATAAACTTCTTCCTGACTCTACAGAACCATGAATTATGCATGCCCAAAATTCAGTGATTTATGTGTAATGGCTTTTTTCAATTTCATGTCATAATATGCATTACATGCATGCTGATTGTGCCACTTGTGCTCTTATGGCCAAAGGTTGAGTGATTTTTTTTCTAAATAATTAAAAACTGCTCATGTAGGGTTAATATTATTCGTCACTTTTATCATGTTATTTGCCACTTTTTTCTAATGAAACGAGCCCCAGTCTACTAAACTGGAAACCTTTTGGAGGCTGTCTTTCTCTTTTTTAATAATTTAGATATTTCAGTGACTTTCTTGGACTGTCTGAAACTCTGCAGGGGCTCCCAGTGACAAATTGGCAACATCCGTTCGGGGGAGTCAGTTATTCCCCGAAAGTAATTGAAGATATCTGGTGGACCAAGTGATTGACAACCTGTCTCTCCCCAGATCATCATCATCATCAATCGTATTTATTGAGCGCTTACTGTGTGCAGAGCACTGCACTAAGCGCTTGGGAAGTACAAGTTGGCAACATATAGATGACACGGTCTCCCCTGCCGCTCTCTGTAGAGGGAGACTCATTTTCATCCACTCCCCAAGACTCACTGGGAAATGGGCAGAAGTTGGGATTCTTCTTGATCCCCAAAGCCACTTTCACACCATTCCACCTCCCCCATCTCTCTCTTTCCCTTCACTTGAAGCCTATATTCATTTATTCATTCAATTGCATTTATTGAGCGCTTACTGTGTGCAGAGCACTGTAGTAAGCACTTGGAAAGTACAATTCGGCCACAGTTCGTCCAAGACAGGAATATCATCCACATCTATCCCCCACTCCAGATTCCGGTAACTGTCAGGCCCCACCTCCAACTTTAGGAACCATTTTGATCCCTTTCTCAATCAATCAATCAATCAGTCACGTTTATTGAGCGCTTACTGTGTGCAGAGCACTGTACTAAGTGCTTGGGAAGTACAAGTTGGCAACATATAGAGACAGCCCCTACCCAGCAGTGGGCTCACAGTCTAGAAGACAGTCTCACATTCCTTCTTTCTTTTCCATGTCTACGTTGATCCTTGGGGACTTCAGTATCCACATAAGATGTCCCTGATAACCCTTCCACTACCGGCTCTCTATCCCTTCTCAATTCCAATGACCTCCTGCCCCATCCCAGCTTTCTCACTCGCCAGCTTGGACACACACTCAATCTCATCATCTCTAGCCACTGCACAATCTCTACCCTCGACGACTCTAAAATCCCTCTAACACAACCTCCTCACCTGCCTTCTCTCGCACACACTTCCTCCCCGCAAATTCAGTCAATCATATTTATTGAGCGCTTACTGTGTGCAGAGCACTGGACTAAGCGCTTGGGAAGTACAAGTCGGCAACGTATGGAGACGGCCCCTACCCAACAATGGGCTCACGGTCTAGGAATCTGTCCTGTTCCCCCACAGAGACCTCTGATCTTGTCTCCGTTTGCCTTTGTGCCTGACAATCTTCTCAAACCTTCTGCTTCAAAGGGGCCTCTCCATTCTTGAGAGCAGAGTGCCAAACTCTGCCACCACTCTGTCAGTCAATTGTATTTATTAAGTGATTACTGCATGCAGAGCACTGTACTAAGCACTTCAAGGAGTACGATATAATAGTATAACATTCCTTACCCACGATGAGCTTACCGTCTAGAGGGGGAGACGGATATTACTGTAAATAAAATTACAGATAGGTACATAAGTGCTGTGGGGCTGGGTGGGGGGGGGGATGAATAAAGGGAGTAAATTAAGGCGATGAAGAAGGGAGGAGGAAAGGAGGGTTTAATCAGGGAAGGCCTCGGGGTGGAGATGTGCCTTTCCGAAGGCTTTGATGTCACAGTGTTTGAAGCCGTGTTTTACCGCACCCCCTTATAGGGTGCCTCTGTCACCGTGGCTTTCATTTCCTCCATTTGCTGTTTGAGACCTGTGCATCACAGGCGTCTGAATTAGAAGATGAAGCTTTCAAGTCCAGAGAAAGCTAAGTCAAAGAGCTTGGCCTTTTGGGGGAATTCGTGGAATGCGGTGCCAATCAATCGATCAGTCAGTGGTATTTATTAAGCCCTTGCTACGTGCCGAGCACAGTACTAAGTGCTTGGGAGAGTACAACGGATTTAGTGGACATGTCCCCTGCCCATAATGAGGTTACAGTCTAGAGAGGATGTGATATCAAGCGTCAATCAGTCATTCAATCAACGGTATTTATTGAGTGCTTGCCGTGTACAGAACACTGTAATTAGAGAAGCAGCGTGGCTCAGTGGAAAGAGTCCGGGCTTTGGAGTCAGAGGTGATGGGTTCAAATCCCGACTCCGCCAATTATCAGCTGTGTGATTTTGGGCAAGTCACTTCACTTCTCTGGGCCTCAGTTACCTCATCTGTAAAATGGGGATTAAGACTGTGAGCCCCCCGTGGGACAACCTGATCACCTTGTAACCTCCCCAGCACTTAGAACAGTGCTTTGCACATAGTAAGCGCTTAATCAATCAATCAATCAATCGTATTTATTGAGCGCTTACTGTGTGCAGAGCACTGTACTAAGCGCTGGGGAAGTACAAGTTGGCAACATATAGAGACAGTCCCTACCCAACAGTGGGCTCACAGTAAATGCCATTATTATTATTATCATTATTATTATTATTATAAGCACTTAGGATACTACAATAGAGTGAGTAGACATGGTCCCTCTGATCCTGGGGCTTACAATCTAGAGGGGAGGCAGACAATAAAATAAATTACAAAGAGAAGGAAGCATTGCTCTAATAGTTCCTTCTATACATATATTCATGGGGATTGTGGGTACTTCAATGTGTAGGTGTTTTAGAAGGGCTAGAGTGGGGACTATATGCTGATGAAATTGGCCAGGAATCAGGGAAGGCCTCCTGGAGGAGATGTGATATAAATAGGGCTTCGAAGAGAAGGAGAGCTATGCTCTGTCAGATATGGAGGGTTTATCCAGGCCAAAGGGGAAGGTATGGACAAGATAGATGATGCGGTCTGCCTTCGACCACCAGAAATGAGAAGACTAACCTGGAGAAGCGGCTTTGAGGGCCTCATGACCCAAAGAGGGGACAAACGAAAACAGCGGCAGGGACCAAGTGTGACAAATAAAACCGTTCAAGGAGAGCAGTGTGGCCCAGGGGAAGGAGCCCAGGTCTGGGAATCAGAAGTCCCGACTCCACTACTTGTCTTCCGTGTGACCTTGAGCAAGCCACTTCGCTTCTCTGTGCCTCAGTTACATCATCTGTGAAATGGGGATTAAGACTGGGAGCCCCACGTGGAACGCAGACTGTGTTCAACCTGATTAGCTTGTATCTACCCCAGCACTTACAACAGTGCCTGGTACATAGTAAGCGCTTAACAAATACCATTTTAATAAAAGGAGAGACAAGCTTTAAGTGCATATTATAGACACATGGTTGGTGGTTGAAATTGTGCACAGAAATGAAACCTCCCCAACAAAAAAGTTCCTTTGAACCTCAAAAGGATAACAGACAGATAGAGTTTGGCATAAAATAAATGCGTAAAAAATAACACAGTTATCATCATTATTATTATCATTGTTCTGTTAATAAGGGTCTCCCAAGATCTTAATTCTGTGCTCTGCACACTGTAAGTGCTCAGCAAATGCGCTTAGTACAGTGCTCTGCACACAGTAAGTGCTCAATAAATATGATTGAATGAATTGACTGACTGACTGAAAATGTGCTTCATGGTTTTTTCCTGGAGACTGGGTTTCAGTGTGCAAGAGATTCTCTCTCAGAGCCACACAACTGTGGATATCATTTCAACGTCGGCAGTGTGATCTTCGAACCGAAATCCTCCTCTGCTAGTTTGAGTGCCAGCTCTAACTGCATTCATTCGTTCAATCGTATTTATTGAGCGCTTACTGTGTGCAATGCGCTGTACTACTATTAATAATAATGGCATTTATTAAGCACTTACTATGTGCAAAGCACTGTTCTAAGCGCTTGGGAGGTTACAGGGTGATCAGGTTGTCCCACGGGGGGCTCACAGTCTTCATCCCCATTTTCCAGATGAGGGAACTGAGGCTCAGAGAAGTGAAGTGACTTGGCCAAAGTCACACAGCTGAAAAGTGGTGGAGCTGGGATTTGAACCCATGACCTCTGACTCCAAAGCCTGTGCTCTTTCCCCTGAGCCGTGCTGCTTCTCTAAGTACTAAGTACTTGGAAGAGTACACAATATAGCAACAGACAGACACATTGCTGCCCAAATCGAGCTCACAGAGGGGCTGGAATATATAATCGACCCCTGTCTGAAGCCCACAAGTTCTCTAGATCGCTCTCTGGCATAATCAAAACTCCATATTTTAAGGGAAAGGTAAGATAATGGACAGATTGTATGAAGTCAGGTGTGCAATGTTTTCTAAGACTACAAATCATAAAATGTTATTTTATACTTTTAGTGTCTACTCCGCGCTACTAAATGGTTTAGAAAATTGTACTAGGTAATTGTGTCTAGTGCCCTGGATGTAAATGAAGTGCCTTTGTTTAACCCCTTTCTATGAAAGTCAGATAAATTAAAGTTCGGAAGGGTGGAATTGGAACAAAGCGATTGTAATTAGGGAGATGGGCTATTCGGCTGTTCTTCTCCAGTAATCTCAAATATGGCTAATTCAGTGTGTTACCGATGTAAACGTAAGTAGCTTTAACTTTGAAGCTAATGAATATTTCCTTGCTTCTCTATGAGTATGTGAGTTCCTCATCTGTGGAACAGCATGTAATGCCACCTTTTCTTTTCTGTGGAGCATTGTTATCTCGAAATTTTTCATTTTTTGTTTCTTTTAAATCATTCGGGTGGTGATTTTCCCAGGAGCGGAACAATGGCTTCATTCACTTAGGGGGCTTGAAAGGTGAATCGAGAACATGGAACGAGACAAAAGGGCTGTGAGATGATACCTGAGAAGGCAGTGATGTCAGTGGCTCACAGGTTAACTTGAGAGGAAACCTGGAGCCTCCTAACTCTTTTGCCAATCCCGGGTTATGTTAAGGAAGAAATATTGTTCTTCATCTCAAGCCAGTTCCTGAAATAGAGAAGCTACATGCTTGGGAAACAGAAGGACCTGGGTTCTAATACTGACCCTACCACTGGTCCGCTGGGGGACCTTAGACAAGTCACTTAACTTCTCTGTGCATCAGTTGTGAAATGGGGATGAAGACTGTGAGCCTCATGCGGGACAGGGACTATGTCCAACCTGATTAATTTGTATCACACAGCCGGCAAGTGGCAGAGGCAGGATTCGAACCCATGACCAACCAGATTAACTTGTATCTACCCCAGAGCTTAGAACAGTGTTTGACACATAATAAGCACTTAACAAATATGATTATAATCATCATCATCATTATTATTACTTCATCCTCATTTTCAGTAGAGAAAACTGAGCAACATAGAAGTTAAGTGACTTGCCCAAGGTCATCTAGACTGTGAGTCCGTTGTTGGGTAGGGACCGTCTCCATATGTTGCCAACTTGTACTTCCCAAGTGCTTAGTACAGTGCTCTGCACACAGTAAGCGCTCAGTAAATACAATTGAATGAATGAATGAATGAGTCCAGTATGCAACTAGTGGAGCCGATAAGGAAACCTTGGTCTCCTAACTCCTATTTCTGTTCTCTATTCACCAGTTCATTCATTCAATGGTATTTATTGAGTGCTTACTGTATGCAGAGCACTGTACTAAGCACTTGGAAGGTACAAGTTGGTAACATATAGAGACGGTCCCTACCCAAAAACAGGCTCAGAGTCTAGAAGGTACTCTCCCAAATGCTTAGAACAGCGCTCTGCACATAGTAAGTGCTCAATAAATATGATTGACTGCCTGACTGACTTCCCCACCATGATTTGATTTCAAGTCGGTTTGCCATTTTTAAATAATAAATAATAATACTGTTTAAAACACTTGGGTTCGGAACATCCCTGAATTTATTAGCTAACTGCCACTCTACACCTTGCCAAATAATTGTATTAGCCACCAGACACATCAAACTTCCTTGTAAAGTCACTGAATTTAATGACGGCTCCAACTTGAAAATTCAATTTCCAGATGTGGCAAAACATGAAATTTGCCCCATAGTAGTCATTTAAGATGATGGTAAAAAACCTGTGACTTCGGATATAGTATTTTCCTGAGTATAAAGTCACAGAAAAACCAAGTTACTGTTGGTTTCTTCTTATTTCTTTCTTTTCTTTCTTTTTTTCTTGGTCTGATTCTTAACAAATCGGTTTACAGTACGAGTGCTTGTTAAGGCAGATTCAGTGGGAGGGAAAAGTTAAAACCCATCTTAGATTAATGCCCTGGTGTATAGGTCTATCATGCCTTTCAATCAATCAATAATTCCACTGGCCGAGTGCATCCGGTGAACGAAGCAATGTAAAAAGTCCTAACCTTGGGGAGGAATTCTTAGTGCTTATACCACCGCAATCCAAAAGCCTGGCTCAAATCCAGCAGAAAGATGGGCGATGGAAAAAGAACTCTTCATAATCTGCCATGATTGACAATGTTCCAATGCAAGACAATCGTTGTTGATTCAGATGCTTATTCCTTGAGCTCTGATCATTAGCGGGAGAACTGTGAAAAGATAATGATCCACTTTCTGCTTCTAAAATGGGGAAAAAACAACAACTCCATAACTAGACAGAAGAAGATGCATAAAATCAGCAACCACTTCTGCAATAGAGGTAGATTATGTTGAAAACAGCCTCGTTACTGTATCACTATATTACTATATTACCCTAATAGAAAGAGATGAAGTGTTACAAGTATCGGTCTGGTTTTTTTTTTTTCTTTTAGCATAACTCATAGCATTGCTTGATGTTTCCCAGATTCCAATTATCAGGGAAGAAAGAAGATGTGAGTCTACCACTCTACTATTACTAGTGAGAAATGGCAATTTCTGTATTTTGAGGGATCTTAAAAAATTGCTCTAATACTTAGTTGAATTATGTTTTTGTCTGAGCCCAAAACAGCTTTTCCGTAGTGTAGGTTTTGCCTTAAAATTTTACCGAAGAATATCAAAAGACTATGTAGTATTGCCTTAAGAAGCAGTGTGGCTCAGTGGAAAGAGCCCGGGCTTGGGAGTCAGAGGTCATGGGTTTGAATCCTGCCTCTGCCACTTGCCGGCTGTGTGACCTTGGGCAAGTCATTTAACTTCTCTGTGCCTCGTGAGTGAAGACTGTGAGCCCCACGTGGGACAACCTGATGACCTTGTATCTGCCCTGGTGCTTAGAACAATACTTGGAACATAGTAAGCGCTGAACAAATACCAATATTATTATTAAAAAAAGAAAAAAAAAATTGTCCTACATCCAGGAAGTATTATATTAGGAAAAAGACCTTGTTTAAAATGTAAGCCATTGCAGAAAATGTATTCCTAATAATTGTGGTATTGGCTAAGCACTTTCTATGTGCCAATCACTATTTTAAGTGCTAAGGTAAATGTAAGAAATTGAGCTCAGACAAGATCCCTGTGGCCCACAAGAGCTCACAGTTAAAGTAGGAGGGAGAACAGATATTAATAATAATAATAAAAAATAATGGTGGCATTTGTTAAGTGCTTACTATGTGCAAAGCACTGTTCTAAGCACTGGGGGGGCTACAAGTGATCAGGTTGTCCCACTTGGGGCTTACAGTCTTAATCCCCATTTTACAGATGAGGTAACTGAGGCACAGAGAAGTTAAGTGGCTTGCCCAAGGTCAAACAGCTGACAAGTGGCGGAGCCAGGATTCGAACCCATGACCTCTGACTCCCAAGCCCTCACTCTTTCCACTGAGCCACGCTGCTTCCTTTTTGACACCTCCATTTTACAGATGAAGAAACCGAAGCACAGAGAAGTTAAATGACTTGCCCAAGGGCATGGGCTTTGGAGTCACAGTTCATGGGTTCGAATCCCAGCTCCGCCAATTGTCAGCTGTGTGACTTTGGGCAGGTCACTTCACTTCTCTGGGCCTCAGTTCCCTCATCTGGAAAATGGGGATGAAGACTGTGAGCCCCCCCATGGGACAACCTGATCACCTTGTATCCTCCCCAGCACTTAGAACAGTGCTTTGCACATAGTGCTTAATAAATGCCATTATTGTTATTATTATTATTATTATTGGCAGGGCTGGGATTAGAACCCAGGTCCCCAGATTTCCAGACCCAAGCTCTTTTCACTAGATTTCACTGCTCCTCTGAATGAATCAAAGAAACCCAGGATCATATTCATTATTTGAATTATTTGTGGTTAACACTGAAACTATCCAGGATTTTTTTTAAATGGTGTCAGTTAAACACTTACTCTGTGTTAATCACTGTTCAATCAATCAATAATATTTATTGAGCACTTACTGTGTGCAGAGCACTGTACAAAGCACTTAGGAAAGTAGAATATAACAGAGTTGGAAGACACGTTCCCTGCTCACAAGTAGTTTACAGTCTAGAGATGAGCTTAGATGATAGAATTCATTCATTCAATCGTATTTATTGAGCACTTACTGTGTGCAGAGCACTGCACTAAGTGCTTGGGAAATACAAGTCTACACGCTAGTGTCAGAAATACTGCAGAAAAAACACTTGGAAACTCAATATGACTGTAAGGTTGTAAGTTCCTGAAGGGCAGGGAATGTTTACTGAACTCCACCGTATTCTTCCAAATACTTAGTAAAGTGCTTTGCACACAGTAAGTGCTCAATAAATGCAGTTGAATGAATGAAACCACATAGAACTCATAAGCCCAAAGCAAAATCCACACCCCCCTAAACATCAGGCCATCAGCTCAGTTTGGGCAGGGAACGTGTCTTCTAATTCTGTTGTATTGTCCTCTCCCAAGTGCTTAATACAGTGCTCTGCACATAGTAAGCCCTCAGTAAATACCATTCATTGATTGATTAATATAAATAAGTAAATTGCAGACATGAACTTAAGTACCTGGTGGGGGTGTGTGAATAAAGGGGGCAAATCCCAGTGTAAGGGGGACTCAGAAGAGAGTAAGAGAAGAGGAAATGAGAGCTTCGTCAGGGAAGGTTTCTTTCCTCAATTTCGACTTCTCGCTTTGAGGCCATGATTTAGGATGACATTGGTTTAAGCGTGTCAAGCACCGGGAAAGGAAGACTGAAGCATAATGAAGGCTGAGAGCGAGGGGGGTGATTCCTGCCCAATCATTTGACCTTGCAATTAGCACACAGGTGAGTCGTAGTGGGAACGTCAGGGGTGGCGACAAATCATTTCTACTATTTGTGCCAACCACTGTACTAAGTGCCCTGCGATACTTCCAAGATAATCAGGGCGGATACAATCCCTATCTCACCTGGGGATCACCGATGGAAAGGAAGGGCGTACAGGTAATTAATCTCCATTTGCAGGCGAGGAAACTGAGACCCGGAGAATTCATTCATTCATTCACATTTATTAAGTGCTTACTGTACCAAGCACTTGGGAGAGTACAGTACAACAATAAACAGGCACATTTCCTGCCCACAATGAGCCTACAGTCTAGAGATTAATATAAATAAAGAAATGACAGATGTGTATGTAAGTGCTGGGGGGCTGGGGGCGGCGGGAAGGAAAAAGGGAAGAAAGGCAGTGTAGAAGGGAATGGAAGAAGAGGAAAGGGGGGCTCAGTCAGGGAAGGCTTCTTGGAGGAGATGTGCCTTCAATAAGGCTTTTAAAGCAGTGTCTTGCCCAATATGTGCTTTCCCTCCTATTTAGGCTGAAAACCCCATACAGAATAGGGACTGTATCCAATCTGATAATCTTGTATCTACCCCAGTGCTTCTTACAGTGTTTGACAAATAGTAAGATCGTAACGAATGCCACCATTATTATTATCCCCTTAACTTACCTTCCACTCTGTGAGTACCAGGAGCTTCTGCTGTGGGAAGGAGAATTCCAGCCCATCATATGGCCACTTCAGGCCAGAAAGGGTGTTTTTCTTCACTAAGTGGCGTAGGAGGTGCAGGCTGGGAGCGGCTGGTGTGATTTTTCCATGCTGACTGTGAACCTAACCGGAGGCGGATCTTGGATAGTAAGCAGCCCCAGGATCCAATCTGCCCCAGAAAGCCAAACAGCCCTGAAATCTGAATCAACATCCCATTTTTCAAAATATCGTCTTAACTTCAGCCATCCTGTCTTTCATTCATGGGCAGCATTTCTTCACTTTAACGTGTGGTCATCTAATGAAATGATTACATTTCTCTGGCTGCTGAGATTAGATGTGATTTTATCACTAAATGATGACAATGGATGCTCTTGTTTCAGAAAGAAACTCGAGCTCACTCCTGCTTTGAAATGGACATAAAAGGCATTTCTTTGACATACTTTGGCCTGTTTTCTGGCTTTATGAAGGTTATTGAGCGGATGAAAAAGGTAAAGAAGTCTTGTTGTGTTTTTGTGTTCTGAACTATTTTGGGACAAGAGTTTTTCAAATCCGCAACTGAGAGAAATTGTGCTGGCTGAATAGACAATAAATAGCCTTTAAAACTTTCCCTCCTCTGTTTCTTTTTTTTTCTTCTTTTTTTTTAAATGGTATTTGTTAAGCACTTACTATGTGCTAATACTCTACTAAATAGCAGGGTAAATACAACATAGATTGTCCACAGTCTGTGTCCCAAATGGGGCTCACATTATAAGTGCCCATTTTACAGATGAGGGAACTGAGACACTGAGAAGTGACTTGCCTAAGGTCACACAGTAGTGGCGGAGCTGGGATTAGAATCCAGGTCCTCTGATTCCCAGGCCCGTGCTCTTTCCATTAGGCCATGCTACTTCTTTGTTTCTTCTTTTGTGGTTCATTTTGGAGCACAGAAGAGGAATCATCTCCCTGTTTCCATGTAATAATCTTCTTACCCTTTCATGCACAAGGAATTGATGGCTCTTTTGCCCATAATTTCCTAGTGAAAACACTAGGAGGACTAGTATTTTCGCAATGGGAAACGGTCATTAGAAGCAGGCATATTGCAGGATCCAATTGACCTTAGTAACTTTCATCAGTTCATAGTCTGCTCATACTTTTTTCTTCCTCAACTATTCTCTTAACTCTTAACCTTTCCTTGTATAAAATCAGTCCTCAACCTCACGAGCCTAATCTTTAACCATTGCTTCTCTGGGCCATTTTCTTTTTCGGGTCGGATCTTTCCAAGATGAGGTGACTAAAATGGATTACCGTATTTGAGGGGCCGAGGTTCCATTGATTTGTAAATTGAGGTTTAGTAATATTTCCCGTCCTATCACAGCCTCTTTTAAAACTGCGTTCCTCCTTTTCTTGACCTCCCAGTAAGGTTTGAGGAAGAAGTCTTCACTGAACCCCACATAGTGGAACATAAATCTTCGTCTTGAGCAATTGCTTCCAGAGAGCAGGTGTCTAATTTTTCAAAAACGCATTATCTATAGGGAACTTCATCGGCTTCTGTGGGACCCGTGGCCTAATTCTGTTAGGACCCTTGGCCTAATTCTTTTAGGACCCTGGCTCTTGTCTGAGCTTCCCCTAATCTGAAGGAAAACCAAATTGTTCTTGTCAGCAGATTTTGCCGCTTTGAAATTTTCCTCCTCCTCCAGATCATTAGCAGAAATATTGGATGCTAGTCCCAATCTTGATCCCTAGAATAACCCCACAATTAACCTTTCCCCTTTCTGAGAATTGAAAATTTATTTTCACTCAGTTTCCTGTCTCTTAACCAGTTTTAAGTGATGACAGAATTTTGCTTCATATCCTATGATTAACAAGTTTCCTTGTAAGAAATCTACCATGGGCTTTCTGGAATCTAAGTGAATGCTATGTCAATTTCCCCAAAGGAAAATATTTTCAGAAGCCTGTTTAATATCGAGGAGCTTAGACACTAATGTAAGTTCTCCTCTGTATGCTACTGGGTGTTTGATAATCATTTATTCTTTTATTTTCTTTCTTGGAAAGAGTTGAACTACTCCAGTAACCAGTAACCGAGTTACATGCACAATTACGGAAATGTTAGTTGAGGAACTTGAAAGTGTCATTTCTAATTTTACTTCTAATGATTTTCATCCACTTTGGTGCCAACCTGGAAATAAACACTTCTATTGCAGAACACCAGACCCATCCCTTCCGGAAAATGGAATTATAATGCCTGACGTGGTAATGGCTGCTTTTAATGATGAGTTGCATATTTAGGTTTGCAGGGAGGTCAGCTTTATTTCTTTCCGAACTCTCAAATGTCACCTGGCCCTGATGATTTACTACTGTCCCAGATTCACCGATCGTTCCATCAAATGGGGTCTCCACGTTGGACAGTATGTCCCGTTCACTCCCGCCAAAAGGCTAAATCCCGCAATACAGGCAACCGGACGGCCTTCTGAAACACGGCCCGGCGTGATGAAATAACATACGTTCTATGTGACATCTTTATCTCTCCGGCTAATCCTATCTCTGCTTAAGTAAGCTTAAGTTCACACTCTGGCTCCTAAGAGTTCCCACTCTGCTGAACTCAGGGATTTTCCAGGTTGTTCCCTTGTCTTGGGTAATTTTTTCTGGCCTCTTAATTTCCATCTCTAATTCCCGAGTTTATGTTCCAGTCTAATAGCAACTATTCGGCTGAACGACATGATTTGGGGATCCGATGGATTTTCCTGCTGGAGTTTGCACTTTAATTCAACCGAGTTTTCCTCACATTTTCCTATGTTTTGAAGCAGCATGGCCTAATGGAAAACACATAGGCCTGGTAAGTCAGAGGGCCTGAGTTCTAATCCTGGCTCAGCCACTTGCCTATTGTGTAACCCTGGGCAAGTAGCTTAACGTCCCTGTGCCTCAGTTTTCTCAACTGAAAAATAATAATAATGGCATTTGTTAAGTGCTATGTGCCAAGCACTGTTCTAAATGCTGCAAAATAGGAAATCAATACCTGTTCTCCCTCCTACTTAGACTCTGAGCCCCATCTGGGACAGGAACTTTATTTGACCTAATTAACCTGTATTATAATAATAATAGTAATTATAATTATGGTATTTCTTAAACGCTTACTATGTGCCACGCACTGTTCTAAACACTGGAATAGATTCAAGGTAATCAAGTTGGACACAGTCCCTGTCCCACATGGAGCTCACAGTCTCAATCCCCGTTTTACAGATGAGATAATTGAGGCACAGAGAAGTTAAGTGACTTGCCCAAAATTGCACAGCAGACTAGTAGTGGCAGAGCCAGGATTAGAACCCATGACCTCTGACTCCCAAGCCCGTGGTATTGCCACTAGGCCATGCTGCTTCTCATCCCTATCTACCCCAGTACTTAGGACAGTGCTTGATTTATACTAAGAGCTCAGCAAATATCATTAAAAAAGTCAACCATGCTTTAGAGTTCAGAGGGAGAAAGAGGACTGTAATTGGGCTGCATTGAGGGAAAGATGTCCAGTTTTGTTATTATATGACCACCAAGATTGCTCCTGTGCTCTCTCGTATTTATTTCTCACTCTGTACCTGGGGTATTTATATTTTATGATTGCATCCTGTTGGATAGAAACAAGCCTGACATTATTCTCCACTGCTGACTGACAGAAAACAGCTTACCAAAGAAACTTAAATTGATGATTCTGTCACCATACTTATAAACAAGGAAGTTAGCGGACTGGTTTTCTTCATTTTGAGGTGCTCCGAGTGGAGGGGAGTGCTATTTGAATGACATGCTGAAATATAATACAGATTAATTACGCCCATTACAGCTTAGGGGGAGATGGAATGTGTGTTAAAAGGTTTTCGAATATTTTTTGTTTCACTAAAATATACTCCACAGGGTCAGACTGCCTGGAATATGTTCATGCTATGTTAGAGTTGCTAGTTGGGGAGACATCTTTTGTGGTAGAGATAAAAGTCTTGCATTCTTTGAGTAGTTGAAAAACTGTTTAGCAATATCTAATTCAATGAGATTGTCTCCTAATCTCCTCTAAGAAGGCATTTTATTTGCAGGTTGAAAATGGTTATGGTTTCCTGCGGGGATCAAATTTTTATTTGACTGAAAGATTTCTCTTAAAGATTTTTCATTGCAAAAATACGACCAAACCCCTTGTTTTGGGTATCTCCCCAAAAACACGGTGTGAGGTTCGAAGTTTGGGAAAGTTAATCGGACTTCAGGTTCACCGTTAGCATTCAGTTTTGCCTGTAGTACTTCTTTGCAGGTTCACGTTATCCTCAGTTAAGAACAATAATAATAATAACAATGATGATGATGATAATGGTATTTGTTCAGCACTTACTATTTGCCAAGCACTGTTCTAAACAATGGGGTACATACAGGGTAATTAGGTTGTCCCACGGGGGGCTTATACTTTTAATCCCCATTTTACAGATGAGGTAACTGAAGGACAGAGAAGTTAAGTGACTTACCCAAGGTCACACAGCAGACAAGTGGCAGACGTGGGATTAGAACCCACGTCCTTTGACTCCCAAGCCTGGGCTCATTCCAATAAGCCCCGCTGCTTCTCTTAATTCTTAATTTCTTAATTAATTTCTTAATTCTTTTAGACTGTGAGCCCACTGTTGGGTAGGGACTGTCTCTATGTGTTGCCAACTTGTACTTCCCAAGCACTTAGTACAGTGCTCTGCACACAGTAAATGCTCAATAAATACAATTGATTGATTGATTGATTCACCCTCTGCACTTGTAAGCTCCTTGTGAGCAGGAAACGTGTCTGCCAACTCTGTTCTATTGTACTCTCCCTTGTGCTTAGATCAGAGGAGAGGAGGCTGATGCAGTAGTCCAGACGGGATAGGATGAGAGCTTGAACAAGCAGGGTAGCGGTTTGGATGGAAAGGAAAGGGCGGATCTTGGCAATGCTGCGGAGTTGAGACCGGCAGGTCTTGGTGATGGCTTGGACGTGAGGGGTGAACGAGAGAGTGGAGTCGAGGATGACACCAAGGTTGCGGGCTTGTGGGACGGGAAGGATGGTAGTGCCGTCAACAGTGATGGGAAAGTCAGGGAGACGTCAGGGTTTGGGAGGGAAGACAAGGAGTTCAGTCTTGGACATGTTGAGTTTTAGGTGGCGGGCAGACATCCAGATGGAGATGTCCTGAAGGCAGGAGGAGATGCGAGCCTGGAGGAAGGGATATCCAAAGCTTCTCCTAAGGTTAGCTGAGGGAAGCTGAGAGAGGAACTGAAGAATGGAGTATATGATGGAGGAGATTCTGCTGCTCGAATTACTCACAAGTCTGTAACCTTGACATTATCCTTGATTTATCTCTCTCATTCAACCCCCACGTTCAACCTATCACCAAATCCTGTCGATTCAGCCTTTGCAACATCCGCCCTTTCCTCCCCATCTGAACTGCCTCAACCTTAATCCAAGCATTTATCTTTTCCTACCTTGATTACCGCATCAGACTCCTTGCTGACCTCCCTGCCTCCTGAGTGCTTTCATTTGTGTCCAGGGTTCAAGAGCTGTGGAGAGAGAGTCAGCAGAAGACTGTGGACTGGGTGGGGGGAGGGAGAAAGACCCCCTAAGGCAGATACCCACCTTCTCAATCATTCAATCAATCAATGGTATTTTTGAGCTCTTACTACTCTACAAGCGCTTGGAAAAGTCCAATGCAATGGACTTGAGAGACGCAATCCCTGCCCACAATGAGTCACAGACTAGAGGGGAGTTAGATATTGATAGAAATAAGTCAATTAGAATATGTAATCTCCTCTTCCGCATTTCCATTTGCCATATTCACCCTCTCCTTGTTCAGCCCCAGCTCTGTCCGGGTTCTCTTGTGAGCGAGCTAAGGAGAAGGAAGGAAGTAGGAATGGGTGTTTGCTTGGCATTCTGGAAGCGGGAACTAGAGGAAGAGGCTGAGAAGAACAAAGATGATGTGGATGCTGGAGAGCTGGGGGTTTGTTTTCTCTGCTGCCAGTACTTAATAAATAGCAATAAATAATAATATTTTGAACACTTACTTTGAGTGGAGATCTGTGCTAAGCGTTTGGGAGAGTACCACCTAGACAACAGAGTTGGTAGACACGTTCCCTGGCCATAAGGAGTTTACAATCTGGAAGCTGTAATACTACAATGTAATACTCATACAGTTGGTATCTGTTAAGTACTTACTGTGTGCCAAGCACTGTGCTAAGCTCTGGAAAAACACGAGATAATCAGCTCTGTTGGAGTCCATGCCTCACTGGGGTAAACAGTTTAAGTAGAGTGGAGAAGAGGCATTCTAAGGCAAAGAAAAGTTAATGTTAATAGTAATAATCATAATAATGTTGGTATTTGTTAAGCGCTTACTATGTGCAAAGCACTGTTCTAAGCACTGGGGTAGATACAAGGTAATCAGGTTGTCCCACGTGGGGCTCACAGTCTTCATCCCCATTTTACAGATGAGGGAACTGAGGCCCAGAGAAGTTGTGACTTGCCCAAAGTCACACAGCTGACAAGTGGCAGAGCCGGGATTTGAACCCACAACCTCCGACTCCAAAACCCGGGCTCTTTCCACTGAGCCACGCTGCTTCTCTGTTGTTCCCTTCCAAAGCTTTTCCCAGGAATTGCTCTTCCCCTCTAGACTGTAAATTCATTGTGGGCAGAGAATGTGTGTGTTCATTGTTAATTTGTACTCTTCCAATCTCTCAGTACAGTGCTCTGCACACGGTAAGCTCTCAATACATACAGTGGACTGACCGACTGATTTATCCCCATTCTGAAGCCCAAGGCTTTGCTTTTCTCTTCCCGAACCAGAAGTACCCTCTCAGAAGTACCTAACCCATGCAATTAGATCAATTGAACACCAAACCACGGATTGAAAAAAAACTCTAAAAGAAGTATTATGAATGACGTGCTTTTTCGGAGGAAGGAAATGCTTAAACGATTTGTGCCATTAAATAAGCCTGAAAGGTTATTTTTTCAAATGTTTATTTACTAATTCACAAAATGGGCCTGGTTTTCTCCTGCCACTCTCCTTAACAGCATTGAGAAAAATAAGTACAGAGATAGCGGCATTAGCTAGTGTCCGTGAGTAAAATCGAAATACCAGGAGGAATTTGGAAAGGGTAGAAATTGTTTAATGAAATATCCACAGCTAATCAACTCCTGCAGACATAATTGCTTTACTAATAATTTGTGGTATTTCTGTATGCCAAACCAGTGGTGTCCTGCTGCTTTTCGATTTCTTTTCACTGTTTTGTTTAGCTATTACCCCATTTCATAGAGCAGCCACTGGCTGTCTTGCCTGTTCTCTCAGGATATGTTCAGGAGTTGCAGTAGCATTTATTGAGCACTTACTGTGTGCAAAGCACTGTACTAAGCGCTTGCAAGACCACAACATAACAATAGACACCTTCCCTGCCCACAGCGAGCTTGCAGTTGATGGTGTGTTAACCATAATTCAGTACCTCATTGTCCCAAAATGATAGTAACAATAATAATAATGAAAACAATAACAACTGTGGTATTTGCTAAGCGCCTTCTGTGTGCCAAACACTGAACTAAGCTCTGGGGAAAATACAAGGAAATCAGGTCAGACGGCCTCTGTCCCACATGGGGCTTGGAAACATAAAATAGAATTAAACAATAAAATTCACAACCTCAATGAGCTTTCAGGTCAGTATTTAAAACCTTTCCCAAGTCTGAACCATAATATTCCCCATCCAGCCTTGCATCCTTTCTGTCACCATCTGAGCTGATAATGTTAGGTTTTCCCACAGCTTAGCACAGTATTTGGCATGCAGTTTGTTTTGTCTTAACCAATACAAACTGTTTTATTATCAATTGTATTATTACAGCCTCTAGATTATAAGCTCCTTGTGGGCAGGGAATGTATCTTCCAAATCTGTTGTTTTGGACTCTCCCATGCACTGCTCACAGTAAGCATACAGTATATATAATAATAATAATAATAATAATTATAATTATTATTATTATTTCCTTTCTGTCTGTTTCTTTCATAGCCCCTGATTCTGGGTGCAATCAATCTATAATTATTCTCTTTATTACACTAAGTGTTAATTTGTGTATGAATGCCCAGAGGTTTTCCTATAGGGATTGTGTTTTAATAATTCAAGTGTGATATTTTATAAAATTAATTTCCTAATCATTAAATCGGTGACATTGTGACCTTGACAAGGAGAGATACAACCCAATCAGTTGGTTTAAACGTTTTCTCTCCTCCCGAAGAACACGGCTCTTTCTAAGAGGAAGAAACTGTTCCCTGTGTATATATGGAAGACTTAGCAATGCACATATGTGTGCAGACTTGAACTCAGGATAATAAACAGACAAAGCACTCAGTAGACCTATAAATATGTTCAGGGCTCCAGTCAATTTCACTTATAAAACCACCACATGTCTGCTGTGTGACCTTGGGCAAGTTACTTCCCTTCTCTGTGCCTCAGTTACCTTATCTGTAAATTGCGGATTGAGACAGTGAACCCCTCATGGATGGAGTGCAACCCGATTTGCTTGTATTCACCCCAGTGCTTAGTACAGTAACTGGCATGCAGTAAGCTCTTAAATACCACAATTATTATTATTAATAGTAGTAGGGATAGTAGTAATAGTAGCAGCAGTAATAGAACTAATTAAGCACTTTGTGCAGAGCAGTTTACTAAGTCCTGGGAAAAAATACCCGGGTAGAAATTAATTGATTTAATTTAATTAGAGTGGCACAATAATAAATTTCAAAGGCTCAGAAAGCCTAGTTTTTCAATATAATTTTCATTCAAAGCAAAGTTCAAAGTACAAAGAGTCCGAAATAAAATTCATAAAAGAGAAAAGTGTACTTTCCCCAAGTTCTGCTTCCTGTAAAATTTCACGCCTGCAATGAGAGAGCAAGTGCGAGATTGGGTGTTGGAAATGTATCCCGTCTATCAAGGTGTTGAGGCTTTGGCAGTTTTGTTGATTTTTCAGTGTTTTCAGGTTCTGTACTGAGAGCTGAAGTGTATATGTGTCTGAAAAATGAAGTTCCGTGATTTTGCCTTTACCCTAGGTTTCGCGTGGGAAGACATGATCTTACGGTTTATTTTCACTTCCATGTTACCACTGATATATCATCAATCACTGATGTTGTCGATGTCCTGTAAAGTGTTGATTGGACTGGTTTGATAGCGAGCAGTGTGCTTTGGAGAAGCGGCATGGCGAAGTGGCTAGATCACAGGCCTGTTCTAATTCCGGTGCCACCACATGTCTCCTGTATGACTTTGGATAAGTCACTGCACTTCTCTGTGCCTCAGTTGCCTCATCTGTAAAATGGGGATTGAGACTGTGAGCCCCATGTGAGACAGGGACCATATCCAACACGATTTGCTTGTATTCACCCCAGTGCTTAGAACAGTGCCTGGCACATAGGAACAAATTAACAAATACCATTATTATTATTATTATCATTTGGTCATCTCCTGTATAATCCTGTGAGCCCATTTCTAGACTTTGAGCTCATTGTTGGGTAGGGACCATCTCTATATGTTGCCAATTTGTACTTTCCAAGTGCTTAGTACAGTGCTCTGCACACAGGAAGCGGTCAATAAATACAATTGAATGAATCATTCATCAGTGGTATTTATTGAATGCTTACTATGTGCAGAGCACTGTACTAAGCACATGGGAGAGTTCAACAGAATTAGCAGAGCTGGGAAAGTACAAATACAGTTGCTAGTTGACATGATCCCTGCCCTCAAAGAGATTGATTGATTAATCAATCGTATTTATTTAGCACTTACTCTTTACTGAGTACCAAATTTAACTACTTGGGGGCATCCAGAGAGTTAGTAATAATAATAATAATAATAATAATAATAATAATAATAATAATAATAATGATAATGGCATTTGTTAAGCATTTACAATGTGCCAAGCACTGTTCTAAGCACTGGGAAAGATACAAGTTTATCGAGTTGTCCCACTTGGGGCTCACAGTCTTAATCCCCATTTTCCAGATGAGGTAATCGAGGCACAGAGAAGTTAAGGGACTTTCCCAAAGTCACACAGCAAACAAGGGACAGAGTCGGGATTAGAACCCACGACCTTTGACTCCCAAGCCTGGGCGCTTGCCACTGAGCCACGCTACTTCTACGCCGTTCTAGTAACCGTGGAAGCCTCTTGTGAGCAGGGAATTTAGCTACCTGCCTCATGTTCTCAAGACAACCGCGCTGTTTTTTTTGAGAGTTTGAGTCCAATCAATTGAGACTATTTTCTGAGCGCTTATTGTGATTAGAGCACTGTACTGACCACTTGGAAGAGTAGAATACAGTAGAGAAGATATTGACTTGCTTTGGTAATTTGTCTTGCTTAGGATCAAAGCAACTTTGTTGCTAGGTTGATTTGAGCTTTTGAAAATTAGATACTTTTCAAGCAAAGTCTAGATTTGAGTGGTCTCTTGGTCTATGAATAATCACAGTGCTGACAGTAAGTGCTATTGACTGCCATTAGTTTAAATTCTAAGAAAATCCTGTTTTATTTTGAAAAAAACGTAGTAGCCAAAACATCCTTCGTATACCATAGCAGCCACCAACTGAACCTTTAAAGAGTTATTGAATAAGTATATTCCTGGCAAGAAACTTAATAATAATTGTGATATTCGTTAAAGCGCTCATTATGTGTCAAGCACTAGAAGGAGATTCAATACAATCTGATAGGAACCAATCACTGGGCACTCAGCCTAAGGGGGAGAGAGAATAAATTTCTAATCCCATTTCACAGATGAGGAAACCATGGCCTAGAGATGTTAAATGACTTGCCCAAAGTCACAAAGCGAGCAAGAGGCACAGCAGAGATTAGAAACCAGCTCTGCCAACCTGTCCTGTGCTAAATAATAATAATAATCATGATGATGGCATTTATTAAGCGCTTACTATGTGCAAAGCACTGTTCTAAGGGCTGAAGAGGTTACAAGGTGATCAGGTTGTCCCACAGGGGCTCACAATCTTAATCCCCATTTTACAGATTAGATAACTGAGGCGCAGCGAAGTTAAGTGACTTGCCCAAGGTCACACAGCTGACAATTGTCAGAGTCGCGATTTGAACCCATGACCACCAACTCCAAAGCCCGGGCTCTTTCCACCGAGCCACGTTGCTTCCCTTCGTTTCTGCTCTCTCCCTTTTCTTGGTGTAAAAAGACCAAACTGCTGATATTCATCTCTGTTCTTGTAAAATCCCCAAGATTTGACCTTCAGTGAGCTTTTACTGGGTCTTCAGATTAAAAGAGGAAATAAAACAATGGAATTATTGCCCGTTGGGCCACTTCCAGGTTTTTTAAACGTTTCTCCAAAGAGCCTTATTTAGACATCGCATCTTGCTTATTGTGCTCTGTTCAAGGCCACCGATATTCGCAGTGGGATTGTAACGTCTTTTAAAAATAGAACGGAGAAATAAATCATCCTGGCACATTCTAAAATAGGCTTCCTTTACCGTTTTCAAAAGATTCAATCGAATGAGTTCTCAGGAATCAGGAGTAACTGAATAACTGAATAAGATTTTAATCTCTTAAAGGTTATTTAAGTGGTCTGAGCAGTGTTTTCCAGAGACATGAATTCGGTTTGTGCTCAGGGGAGCTATGCCAAAGGCTAGTTTGTGTGCTGCTTGTGTGTTGTTCCTATTGACTCAGTCAATTGCATTCATTGAGCACTTGTTAATAATGATGGCATTTATTAAGCGCTTATTAAGCGCAAAGCACTGTTCTAAACGCTGGGCCGGATACAAGGTGATTAGGTTGTCCCACATGGGGCTCACAGCCTTCATCCCCATTTTACAGATGAGGTAACTGAGGCCCAGAGAAGTGAAGTGACTTGCCCAAAGTCACACAGCTGACAATTGGCGGAGCCGGGGTTTGAACCCATGACCTCTGACTCCAAAGCCCGGGCTCTTTTCCACTGATGCTGCTTCTTGTGTTCTGTGCAGACCACTGTGCTAAGTGCTTGGGAGAGTACGATGCTCGATGGAGATAGAATTGTGGTATAGTCCAACCCTGGAGGTTATCAATAAAAGGATGTGAGGTCATGAATGTAAAAAGAATTAACTAGAAAATAAAAAGGTATTTATTCAAGTTGAAAATATTGTACTGCTATCGTCTGAGTCCTTGAAAATCAACCTCTAAGTCGCTCCTCTAATGCCAACCAACCACTATATCTTGATCTCTTCTATCTTGCTGCCAACCTCTCGCCCACATCCTTCCTCCGCCCAGATTGCCCTCCCTCTTCATATCTGACATACAATGACTCTCCCTACCATCAAAGCCTTATATCAATCAATCGTATTTATAGACAGCTCATCTCCTCCAAGAGGCCTTCCCTGACTAAGATCTCATTTCCTTTTCTCCCACTCCTTTTTTCGTTGTCCTGATTTGCTCCCTTTATCCACCCCACCCTCTACAGCCCCGCAGAACTTAATATCTATATCTGTTATTTATTTTCTTATAATAATGTCTGTCCCCCCGCTCTAGTCTGTAAGCTCGCTGTGGGCAAGGAATGTGTCTGTTTTGTGGTGATAGTGTGCTCTCCCAAGCACTTAGTATAGTGCTCTGCACACAGTAAATGCTCAATAAATGCGATTGATTGCAAGTAGGCAACATGGTTCATGCTTCTGTTGAACCTTCCCACCAATTTTTATCCTTATCATTTGGAGGAGGAGGAATGATATTTATTAAGCACTTTTTAAGTGCAAAGCACTGTGCTAAGCTCTGGGAAAGTGGGAATTAGACACAGACTCTGTCCCTCAAGTGGCTCACAAACTACAAAATCTATTACAATCCATTACAGTGCCTTGTGCCCAGTAGTGCTAATGATCAGAAATGATTTTTCATATTTTTACTCTCTGGGTGAATTACAAGCTTAATCCTAACTCGTGCTCTGCACAAAATAAGTGTTCAATAAATGCCATCAATTGGTGTCAGTCTCCTCCCCTAGACTGTAAGTTCCTTGTGGGCAGGGATCGTTGTACCAATTATCGGATGCCCAGTAGTGCTAATAATCAGAAATGATTTTTCATATTTTTACTCTTTTGGTGAATTAGAAGCTTAATCCTAACTCGTGCTCTGCACAAAATAAGTGTTCAATCAATGCCATCAATTGGTGTCAGTCTCCTCCCCTAGACTGTAAGTTCCTTGTGGGCAGGGATCGTGTGTACCAATTATCGGATGCCCAGTAGTGCTAATAATCAGAAATGATTTTTCATATTTTTGCTCTCTGGGTGAATTACAAGCCTAATCCTAACTCGTGCTCTGCACAAAATAAGTGTTCAATAAATGCCATCAATTGGTGTCAGTCTCCTCTCCTAGACTGTAAATTCCTTGTGGGCAGGGATTGTGTGTACCAATTATCAGACCCTCCCACGTGCTTAGTACAGTACTCTGCAAACAGTAAAGTGCTCAATGAATACTGATTGATTGATTGCTTGATTAACTGGTTGTTTCCCTTACCTGCAATTTATTTAAATATCAGTCTCCCCCCATTAGACTGCTAGGGCAGGCATCTTGTCTACTCCCAACTGTATTCACACCTTCCCAAGCACTTAGTACAGTGCTCTACACAGAGTAAGCCCTCGATAAATGCCATTGTTTGTTATAATATACACACAGGAAACACGACTTAAACCTGAGCTCATTTAGTGAGCGGATCACTTCTGGCCAAAACAGATAAAAAACAGATCCAAGCCCACAGTTACCATCTAACCTTTTGTTACGGTAATTAGAGGAACCAGCCCTTGGCTGATTGCTTTTCTTCTCATCAAGGTGTGCTGATCCTCTAGCCCAGATCAAGTTTATTTGGCTTACAAATAAAGACTTAGATCAAATTTGCTCTGTTCATGTGACAGGCAGAAAATTCGAGGCATTCGAGAAACATACATCAATCTGCGAACGGGAAACTCCAAGTCAAAACAACAAAAATGGATTTCAGTCATGTTTCAAAGACACATTAGCCTACTCTCATATCATAAATCATCTCAAGGTACTTTGAAGTATCTAAACCCAAAAGGGTCCCTGCATTATTTTGGAGAGATTTCTAAGGCTAAAGTTAATGTGTCGTTATTTGACCTCTTACCAAGAATGATCCATTGCCTATTTTTCATTTGTTTGAAAATGCTTGGGAAATTGTCACTTAAAATTGTTCATCTATTACAAGGGAAGTGGATTATATGCCTATGGACTGCTTAAAATCTTCCCTATCCCTTAAATCATTTGCCAGGTGTGTATATTGAATAAGCACAAATGAAGGTAATCACCAACATTCCTCCACAATCCACTAAATGACCTGCATAGGGAAGATGAATGTGGACAAATATAAATTTCACCAATTTACCTCCAAATGATAATAATAGTGATAATAATAATAACAACCATGGTACAGGAGGCCTTCCCAGACTGAGCCCCTTCCTTCCTCTCCCTCTCGTCCCCCTCTCCATCCCCCCCATCTTACCTCCTTCCCTTCCCCACAGCACCTGTATATATGTATATATGTTTGTACATATTTATTACTCTATTTTACTTGTACATATCTATTCTATTTATTTTATTTTGTTAGTATGTTTGGTTTTGTTCTCCGTCTCCCCCTTTTAGACTGTGAACCCACTGTTGGGTAGGGACTGTCTCTATATGTTGCCAACTTGTACTTCCCAAGCGCTTAGTACAGTGCTCTGCACACAGTAAGCGCTCAATAAATACGATTGATTGATTGATCTGTTAGCGCTTACTATGTGCCAGGCACTGTACTAAGCATTGGAGAGGATACAAGCAATCAACTTAGACACAGTCCCTGTCCCCTATGAGGCTCACAGTCTTAATCCCCATTTTACAGATGAGATAAACGAGGCACAGAGAAGTGAAGTGACTTGCTGTAAGTCACAAAGCAGACAAGTGGCGGTGGCAGGATTAGAACCCCCGACCTTTTGACTCCTAGACTTGTGATGTATCCAGTAGGCAACGCTGCTTCTCATAGGATAGAAAATGTGGGTTATTCCTTGGCATCTGGTTTATTTCTTCCAGACAGCAAAATCCCAGGATTCACCATCCATTGCCTAAAGTATCCGAGAGCAGTTTAGATTGGGAGTTTGGAGAAGTGAGTTTAGTACAGTAACTGGCACATAGTAAGCATTTAACAAATACCATAAAATTAACAACAACAATAATTGAGGTATTTAAGTGCTTACTATGTACCAAGCATTGTACTAAGCACTGGGGAAGATACAAGAATAGGAGGTCACACAAAGGCCTCATGGATGGAGGGAAGACAGGGATTGAATCATTTTGCAGCTGAGGGAACGGAGGCCCAGAGAGGTTAAGTGGCTTACCCAAGGTCACACAGCTGACAGGTGATGGAGCCAGAATTAGAACTCAGTTCTTTTGACTCCCTGTCTGGGGGTCTTTCCATCGGGACACGCTGTTTCTCGAATCTTCTAGAATTCCCTCAGCTCGATCCTGAAATTAATTGCGAGCCTGCTTAGTATGGATTACTCCTTTAAGTTTGCCTTAAATTCATTCATTCAATCATATTTATTGAACTCTTGCTCTGTGCAAAGCACTGTACTAAGCCTCTCAAGCTGCTGTCCCTTCCTCACAGCACTTGTATGTATTTGTACAGATTTACTACTCTATTTACTTTACTTGTACATATTTACTATTCTATTTATTTTGTTAATGATGTGCATATAGCTATAACGCTATTTGTTCTGACAATTTTGACACCCGTCTACATGTTTTGTTTTGTCGTCCGTCTCCCCCTTCTAGACTGTGAGCCCTTTTTCAGACAGGGACCGTCTCTATATGTTGCCGACTTGGACTTCCCAAGCGCTTAATACAGTGCTCTGCACACAGTAAGCGCTCAATAAATACGATTGAATGAGTGAATGAATAGCTGAAGATCCAGTTTGGGTGGAATGCTTACCTTTTGCTGTTTAAAGATTTTATTTACATCTCTGACGTACAAGGGTAGGCTTGCATTATCCCATCTTTCTCCTAAATTTGGAATGATTTCAAAGAAAGAACCTCATTCAAACGCTCTTTTTGCACCTCAGATGATCTCCCATTCACCGGCACATATCCTTTAGAGGCCTCAGTAACTGGTAGTCTTATAAAATGTGATTTATTTGATCATATTGTGACTTTTAACCTCACTTTCCTGAAGGGAATCGAATGGTTGAGTGCACCTGCCAGCGGTTATAAGTGACTGTCTCTTTCTCTCGTGGTTTTCTGTGACACGATTCTCGGCAGACAAACCTTATCTCAGTGTTTTTGTAGCTTCTTAATTATTCACTGTCAGTTTTAAGTGGGCGCTTCAGGGATATTTGAGTATTTACACACTCTTTGTCACCTTTCTTAACTTTGCATGTCTCTTCGAAGAGTTCTGATAATTATTGTAATTGTACTTGAGAGAAGTTATGTCAATCTCCATGTACCATTAGTGCATTAATGTGTCAAAACGGCAGAGAATGACACACCTCTAGGCAGTCTTAAAAGCTACTAATGGCAGACCAACTCTGAGGAATTGATTTGTAAGCAACACTAAAGCTATAAAACTTTCTTCGTGATATATGACTTCAGCAGGCCTTGTTCTATTATCCACCTTATTTTTAGTATATGAGCAATAGCTTTTTGAATAAGTGAACAATCTGTAACGACAACATGGTTCTGAAAGAATAGCCAAAGGGACCAAAAAATAAAAGTCACGGGAAAAATCTACCCAGCTGATCATGTAACAAAAAACCATTGAAGTGTGATCTTTTCAAGAGTAAACTTCACATCTGGGATGCAATTTACGAAGCGACGTGGTCTGTATGGACATGTGGAGATATAATGAGGATCACTTTGAAAACATCTCATTTGCAGTGAGGAAGAATTGTGGAGGAAAGGAGATTTGTAATAATAATAATAATATCTGCTAAGCACTTACTATGTGTCAGGCTCTGTATTAAGCGCTGGGGTAGATAAAAGACAATCAGGTTCCGCGTAAGACTCACAGAGTAGGATGGAGAACAGGTATTGAATCTCCATTTTCCTGATGAGGGAACAGAGGCACAGAGAAGTGAAGTGATTTGCCCAAGGTTACACAGATGGTAAATGGGCGATCAGGATTAGAACCCAGGTCCTCTGGCTCCCAGGCACGTGCTTTTTCCACTAGGCCGTGCTGCTTTACGGGGAATGAATTATTTGAAATGTGGAAAGGCATGTAGAATTGGAGTATGAAAAAGTGTGATGAATGTAGTTGGCTAAATTCAGGATGAATAAGGAAAGAGAAATTAGGGATGCTGAGAAGTAGTGTTGCCTAGTGGATAGAACAAGGACCTGGAAATTAGAAGGGCTTGGGTTCTAATCCTGCCTCCTCCTCTGGTCAGCTGTGTGACCTTTGGCAAGCATTTCGCTTCTCTGTGCTTCAGTTACCTCATGTGTAAAATGTAAATATGAACCCCATGTTTGACAGCGACTGCGTCCAACCTGATTAGCTTGTATCTACCCCAGTGCTTAGTTCAGTGCCAGGCAAATGGCACTTAAATTCCATTTTTTTAAAAAATAAATAAACCTCCTAGCATGTGTGCATGTGTTTTGTGCAATAATCCCTTTCTACTGTAATATTGGAATGTTTAACCCTATTTACTCATATAATTACCTCCACTGCATAATACCCCCCTCCCAATTTTTTTTCTGAAGGTACTCTAAAATATTATTTTTGTAAGCAATGACAGTACCATTTTTTTTAAATAAATAAACCTCCTAGCATGTGTGCATGTTTTGTGCAATAATCCCGTTCCACTGTAATATTGGAATGTTTAACCGTATTTACTCATATAATTACCACCACTGCATAATACACCCCTCCCAATTTTTTCTGAAGGGACCCTAAAATATTATTTTTGTAAGCAATGACAGTACCATTTTTTAAAAAAATAAATAAACCTCCTAGCATGTGTGCATGTGTTTTGTGCAATAATCCCTTTCTACTGTTATATTGGAATGTTTAACCCTATTTACTCATATAATTACCTCCACTGCATAATACCCCCCTCCCAATTTTTTTATAAAGGGACCCTAAAAAGATGCTTTTTGTAAGCAATGACAGTAGTTTGTATTGGGGTAGGAAAAAGAGAAGGGTCGGAATGTGTTAATGCCCAGATGCGGGCTTAGGTACATCTTTACCGAGATGTGCAAATGCCCAAGTAGGAAGAAGGGATGAACGAGAATTTACCATCATTCACTGAGGATTTACTGTTGGCAGCGCTTAGGAGACTCCAGTACAAGTAAGAGACAAAAGCTCAGGTGCCCTCTTACCTACCTCTTCCTTTTCCTGTTCTTTCCCCCTCCATTTTTTTCTTCTGCTCCTCTCTTAGCTTTATTTAAATTTTCTATGACCCACATAACAGCCCTTAGGGTTGCAAAAACTATAAAGAAAATGGGACAGTTTTGCAAGTAGCTACGCTCTCTGGTTTTCAAATGAAAACTCTTTAGACCCCACCTTAAGAAAGGATAATGCGTAGCTAAAAATCTGACTTGAAATTTCTGAACCACGAAACATCATTATCGTTTCTTCGTTATCACATATCCAGCCCATTTGGCAGCATTTCGTGATTCTGTGGACAGTGGGTGCTAATGAGATTTCACTGGTGTTTTCTCAGAAAAGACAATATTATAATGCCACGTGAGAGCCCGCTGTTGGGTAGGGACTGTCTCTATCTGTTGCCGAATTATACTTTCCAAGCACTTAGTATGTTGCTCTGCACACAGTAAGCGCTCAATAAGTATGATTGAATGAATGAGAGCTTTCCGCATCCAACAAAAAACAGAACTTCACTCTAGCCATTTTTCAGGCACTCTGGGTCAATAGCTTTTGAACAGGAAGAAATTGTGTTTCCTAGAAAAAATTCAGATGGAAAACTTTTGTGGCGTCCATGTAAATTGCACTGAAATGCCCTAAAATGCTCTTACTAGTTGAGTCAGGCCAGCAGCACATTATTTTTAAGTGCTTATCGTTTATGAAACGCAGAAGGCTTATTGCCTGAATATTTCCTTTTTTTCGCAAAAAAAAATGCCAGAAGGCTTAGAAAGTTCTCACCTGTTAAATGAGGAATTAAAACGATGGTATTATTTTGTAGCAAAAGTACTTCCAATGAGATGGGACTCCAAACCCAGAAAATTTCAAAGTAACCTTATTATTGCAGTCACGTTTAATAATTCAGATAAATCCAACACCGTTGCATTCGTTTTGTGCTATGTAATTTGATGGTGGCCTTCATAATTATATAACTATATTTTTAACACATTGAAAACATTCTCAGTGACAGATGAGGAAATTGAAATAATAATAATAATGATGATGGCATTTATTAAGCGCTTACTATGTGCAAAGCACTGTCCTAAGCGCTGGAGAGGTTACAAGGTGATCAGGTTGTCCCACATGGGGCTCACAGTTTTAATCCCCATTTTACAGATGAGGTAACTGAGGCATGGAGAAGTTAATAATAATAATAATGAGGGCATTATTGAGTGCTTACTATATGCAAAGCACTGTTCTAAGCGCTGGGGAGGTTACAAGGTGATCAGGTTGTCCCACAGAGGGCTCACAGTCTTAATCCCCATTTTACAGATGAGCTAACTGAGGCCCAGAGAAGTTAAGTGACTTGCCCAAAGTCACCCAGCTGACAATTGGCAGAGCCGGGATTTGAACCCATGACCTCCGACTCCAAAACCCGGGCTCTTTCCACTGAGCCACGCTGCTTCTCTAGTGGATAGAGCGCGGACCTTGGAGTCAGAAGGTAATGAGTTCTAATCTCGGCTCCACCACTTGTCTGCTGTGTGACCTGGGGCAAGTCACTTCACTTCTCTGGGCCTCAGTTCCCTCATCTGTCAAATGGGGATGAAGACTGTGAGCCCCCCGTGGGACAACCTGATCACCTTGTAACCTCCCCAGCGCTTAGAACAGTGCCCATGCTCTTTCCACTAAGCCTATCTGGCGCTACATCAGTATGATTTATTTAGATTGTTCAAAGGCAGTCATTAATTAAAGAGGGATTTTTTGTGTGTGCCTTATAATAATAATAATAATGATAGCATTTATTAGGCACTTACTATGTGCAAAGCACTGTTCTAAGCGCTGGGGGGTTACAAGGTTAACAGATATTATTAATAGTAGTAGTAGTAGCAGTAGTAATAATAATAATGATAGCATTTATTAGGCGCTTACTATGTGCAAAGCACTGTTCTAAGTGCTGGGGGGTTACAAGGTTAACAGATATTAATAGTAGTAGTAGTAGCAGTAGTAATAATAATGATAATGATAGCATTTATTAGGCGCTTACTATGTGCAAAGCACTGTTCTAAGCACTGGGGGGTTACAAGGTTAACAGATATTATTAATAGTAGTAGTAGTAGTAGCAGTAGTAATAATAATAATAATGATAATGATAGCATTTATTAGGCACTTACTATGTGTAAAGCACTGTTCTAAGCACAGGGGTTTACAAGGTTAACAGATATTATTAATAGTCGTAGCAGTAGTAATAGACTGTAATAGACTTTTAGACTGTGAGCCCACTGTTGGGTAGGGACTGTCTCTATATGTTGCCAACTTGTACTTCCCAAGCGCTTAGTACAGTGCTCTGCACAAAGTAAGCGCTCAATAAATACGATTGATTAATGATAATAATGATTATGATAGCATTTATTAGGCGCTTACTATCCTTTTGAGAGCCAGGTGGATGAATTCAGGCTAAACCCTCTACCACCCCAGTCTTCTCCCTTCCTTGTGGGAGCTGGGGCTGTTATGGGGTGGTGGAGCCCCCCATTCTCATCATCCCAAAGGTGGCCCTCCCCCGGCCCCTCGCCAAGCCCCGGAGAAAGGCCCCGGGCCTAATCAATCAATCAATCATATTTATTGAGCGCTTACTGTGTGCAGAGCACTGTACTAAGCGCTTGGGAAGTACAAGTCGGCAACATATAGAGACAGTCCCTACCCAACAGTGGGCTCACAGTCTAGAAAGGGGAGAAAGTCAAATCCCATGGGAAGCAGCATGGCATAGAGGAAAGAGCACAGGCCTGGGAATCAGGGACTGTGGCTCCTAATCCCGGCTCCACCACCTCTCTGCTGTGTGACCTTGGGCAAGTCACTTCTCTGTGCCTCTGCTGTTCATTCATTCATTCATTCGTATTTATTGAGCGCTTACCATGTGCAGAGCACTGGACTAAGCGCTTGGGAAGTCCAAGTCGGCAACATATAGAGACGGTCCCTACCCAACAATGGGCTCACAGTCTAGAAGGGGGAGACAGACACAAAACCTATGGACAGGTGTCAAGTCATCAGAATAAATAGAAGTAAAGCTAGATTCACATCATTTCGTCTGTAAAATGGGGATTGAGACTGTGAGTCCCACGTGGAACAGAGACTGTGTCTAACCCGATTAGCCTGTATCCACATCAGCGTTTAGTACAGAGTCTGGACTTAACAAATTCATTCATTCATTCGTATTTATTGAGCGCTTACTGTGTGCAGAGCACTGGACTAAGCGCTTGGGAAGTCCAAGTCGGCAACATATAGAGACGGTCCCTACCCAACAACGGGCTCACAGTCTAGAAGGGGGAGACAGACAACAAAACCTATGGACAGGTGTCAAGTCATCAGAATAAATAGAAGTAAAGACTTCTATTTTAGACTGTGAGCCCACTGGTGGGTAGGGACTGTCTCTATATGTTGCCAGTTTGTACTTCCCAAGCGCTTAGTACAGTGCTCTGCACATAGTAAGCGCTCAATAAATACGATTGATGATGATGAAGTAAAGCTAGATTCACATCATTTCATCTGTAAAATGGGGATTGAGACTGCGAGTCCCATGTTGAACAGAGACTGTGTCTAACCCTATTAGCCTGTATCCACATCAGTGTTTAGTACAGAGTCTGGACTTAATAAATACCATAATCATTATTATTATTATTCTAATGGGGAAGCCCAGCCCCAGAAATCCCCTCTCACCTTCCTTCCTCCCTCTGGAGCTGCCATTCCTGCACCCCTTCTCCCGCTGCCTTCTCACACTCCCCCCTCGATGATGATGATGATGATGGCATTTGTTAAGCGCTTCCTATGTGCAAAGCACTGGTCTAAGTGCTGGGGGGGGGTTTACAAGGTGATCAAGTTGTCCCACAGGGGGCTCACAGTTTTAATCCCCATTTCACAGATGAGGTAACTGAGGCACAGGGAAGTGAAGTGACTTGCCCAAAGTCACACAGCTGACAGTTGGCAGAGCCGGGATTTGAACCCATGATCTCTGACTCCGAAGCCCGGGCTCTTTCCACTGAGCCACGCTGCTTCTCCTCGTCTTGTCTTATTCTGTCGAGTTGTCTGCGACAAGTAGCTGCTCCATGGACGCATCTCTCCCAGAAGGCCCCACCTCCATCTGCACTCGTTCTGGTAGTGGATCCACAGAGTTTTCTTGGTAAAAAAAATACGGAATCGGTTTGTCATCGCTGCCTTCCACTCACTAAACTTGAGTCTCCGCCCTCGACTCTCTTCCATGCCGCTGCTGCCCAGCACGGGGGAGTTTTGGCTTGTAGCAGATTTCCTGCTACTCGCTAGCCACTTCCCAAGCTAGGAATGGAGTGGACCGGCCTCTGCTTGACTCTCCCTTTCATAGCTGAGACTGGTAGAGGACTGGAAACTCTCCAGGTGCTGTCCTGAGATGACGCACCCTCTCTCCTCTGCCTCACAACACTTCAGGCTGCAGCTGAGTTCCTCTCAGTTCTCAATCAATCGTATTTATTGAGCGATTACTGTGTGCAGAGCACTGTACTAAGCGCTTGGGAAGTACAAGGCGGCAACACATAGAGACAGTCCCTACCCAACAGCGGGCTCACAGTCTAGAAGGGGGAGACAGAGAACAAAACCAAACATACTAACAAAATAAAATAAATAGAATAGATATGTACAAGTAAGATAAATAAATAAATAGAGTAATAAATATATACAAACATATTCTCCCTTACTTCCAGCAGCGAAATGCATTCCCCTTTCCACAGGGTTCTTCGCAATAGCTCATTCAGACTGCTAGGACAGGAATAGGGATGTCTGGCTTTTAATAACAATAATAATAATAATAATAACTGTAGTATTTTTTAAGCGCTTACTATGTGCCAAGCACTGTTCTAAACTCTGAGGTAGATACAGCGTAATCAGATTATCCCATGCGGGGCTCACAGTCTTAATCCCCATTTTACAGATGAGGGAACTGAGGTACAGAGAAGTGAAGTGACTTGCCCAAGTAGTGGAGCCAGGATTAGAACCCACATCCTCTTTCCCAAGTGTTTAGTACAGTGCTCTGCACACAGTAAGCGCTCAATAAATACAATTGATTGATTGATTGATTCTGTGACTCTCAAGCCTGGGCTAATGCCACTGGGCCCTGCTTCTTGGGAAAAGGGATAGTGTCACTTTTCAAGGGGGCCACGCTCTTCAGTTCTTTGTGACTTGCTAAGGGAAAATTACGCTGCCAGATTCCAGCAGGATTGTCCTTGGGGGTCTAATTGTGTATTTTAGAAGCTGGAGTTCCATGCCATTCGATCCTTAAGGATTGAAGATGGCAAGATGCTGAGATTCCAAGTGAACCACTAGTCTTTTTCATCTGAAAAGTCTTGACCTTTTTCACTGAATTAATATCGGTCTCCCCCTCTTGACTGTAAGCTCGTTTTGGGTAGGAAACATGCTTACCGTGGTCTGTATTCTCCCAAATGCTTTATGGAGTGCTCTGCTCACAGTAAGTGCTCAGTAAATACCACTGATGATGATGACGATGATGACGACTAAACCTTTGAAAAGGTTGGAAAGAAATAGAGTCACTGTGGTACATAGAAAGAGTCAATTCACTCTTTGCTTGGAGTAAATCAATCGATTAATTGAGAAGCAGCGTGGCTTAGTGGAAAGAGCCCGGGCTTTGGAGTCAGAGTTTGTGGGTTCAAATCCTGGCTCCGCCAACTGTCAGCTGTGTGACTTTGGGCAAGTCACTTCACTTCTCTGTGCCTCAGTTACCTCATCTGTAAAATGGGGATTAAGACTGTGAGCCCTCCGGGGGACAACCTGATCACCTGGTAACCTCCCCAGCGCTTTGAACAGTGCTATGCACATAGTAAGCGCTTAATAAATACCATCATTATTATTATTAATTAATTAATTGCATGTATTGAGCGCTTACTGTAAACAAAGCACTGTACTAAGCTTTTGGGAGAGTACAATATAACGCGATTGGTAGACACATTCCCCGCCCAAAAATGGGAAACATTACCAGTCTTTAAAAAGTGTGCCCTAATTGAAAATCCTCATCCAGTAATTTACTAAGAACTGATAAATATGGAGGTTTGCTTTTGACATAAGTTTATACATCTTATCCTTACTATTCCAACTATAGATTCAGAACAGTAATGATCCCCAAATATTCAGAGTTATGGGAAATCAATATTTTGGACAATAAATGCCGTGTCCTATCATTATCTACAGAGTGCGCATGTCTCTTTTTTACAGCTATAGAAAATGTGGAGCTCTACAAATAATCAGCATTCAATAGTTATCCCAAGTCTAATGTATTTCTGATTTATCCTTTGATATAGTCAGATGTTGTAAAGATTTATGGTCCATTATAATGCTAGCAAAATAAATAAATTATACTCCATTATGATGATTTATCTGGAGTACTTTCAAGTTATAGTGAATAAGATAGCTATTTGTTCCTTTCGGAGCAAGCAAATAATAGTGACTTATTCTTGTAATAGGTGCATGTCATTTTTGAACTTTGAGCTGATTTTTGTTCTTTTTTCTGGATGAGATCAATGGAAAATCAAGAATTTAGGCTCCTGATCTACTGAGCTGAACATTGCTTTTCGATAATTTGCCTTTCCAGTAAAATGACCAGGTACAAAGAGGCTGGGAGGAGGCTGGAAGTCAGAAGACCTGGGTTCTATTTCCGCATTTTGTGCTTGGGAGTATCAATCAATCATATTTATTGAGCACTTACTGAGTGCCAAACACTGTACTAAGCACTTGGAAGGGTCAATCAGTCGTGCTCATTGAGCTCTCACTGTGTGCAGAGCACCGTGGCTTGGTGGAAAAGAGTGTGGGCTTTGGAGTCAGAGGTCATGGGTTCAAATCCCAGCTCCGCCAACTGTCAGCTGTGTGACTTTGGGCAAGTCACTTAACTTCTCTGTGCCTCAGATGCCTCATCTGTAAAATGGGGATGAAGACCATGAGCCCCCCGTGGGACAACCTGATCACCTTGTATCCTCCCCAGCACTTAGAACGGTGCTTTGCACATAGTAAGCACTTGATAAATACCATTATTATTATTATTATTATTATTACTAAGCTCTTGGGAGTGGACAGACATGTTCCCTGCCCACTGTGAGCTTACAGTCTCCCTATGTGATGCTTCTATGGAATTTTAATTTTGGAAAGAGGGGAGTACGATCCTATCCCTCTATTGCCCCCAAATTAGACCCACAAAGACATGCATTTTCCACCTCATTTCCTAAAAGTGTACCACACTTTCCATAGCTGCTCAGTATTCACAGCAACAGAAATGCAAATCAGTAGAACTACGTGCATTTGAAATCCACAGGTAGAATAATAATGAATAATGATGGTATTCGTTAAGCGCTTACTATGTGCCAAGCACTCTGACTAACCATTAGTGAAAGTGTTTGGAGTCTTGGACATTCTGTGAAAACTCTTACGGTTTTTGTTTTTGTTTTTTAATGGTATTTGTTAAGGGCACTATGTGCTAAGCGCTGAGATAGATATGCAATAATCAGGTTGGACACAGTCCATGTCCCACATGGGGCTCGCAGTCTTAATCTCCATTTTTGCAGGTGAAGGAACTGAAACCCAGAGAAGTGAAGTGACTTGCCCAAGATCCTACACCAGAGAAGTGGCGGAGCTGGGATTCGAATCCAGGTCTTTCTGGTTCCCAGACCCACGCTCTACCCACCGTCACACTGCTTCAAAACTAGAAGCCTAATTAATTTTCCTATAATTACATGGAAACTATAACGGTATGGACTTTTGTTTTTCCATTTGGATAGCTCGACCCACATTAATAACACGGGCACTCACCCAGAGAAAGGATATTGTTCGGTGACTGAATTTAAGCTGTCATGGAGAGCGATAAGATGGAGGCTAGACAAGGGAGATAGTTTGCAGTTCGGAGACTGTGATTTAATTGGCAATCTGAGAAACCATAAATCGCACTGCACCGTGAACTTATTGTCACCTAAAAGACCTAGAAGGAAAGTTTTCATTGGAAAAAGCAAAATGAGATGGCCCAAGACAATTGTCTTTTTCTAAGTTCAGAGATATACTGGAAAAATAGAATTTCTTTCCTTCCTTTGTTAGCTTCCCTAGAAAGTTTGGTTATTTTTAACCTGAAATGCTCTGCTGTTGCTTCTTGTGATAGTATGTCGCCTCGCCTGAAGGTACAGTCTTTACTCTGTAAGTGACAATGAGAAGAAATGACCTATCGTGGCCTGCCTGCAAAACTGATTCCATAGACGAACTGAATTTGGAAGGGACGGCTGCTAAAAGGCAAGAAAAGCTATTTTCAGAACCCGGGAGAGATATAGGTGGGCCACCGTCCTCATCGGGTTCGGAACCTGAGGAAGAGAAAGGGTAGGGGAAATGGGAGAAGAAATAATGTGTATATTTGAAAACGGTTTTCGTAGAGTTGTCCTATTTTCAAAGGATCTTTTGTCGTTACACCCAGGGGCTACTGCAGACATAATTGTCATCTCCTGGAGCTCTCCATTCAACTAGAAAAGAATTAGTGATGATGTACCAGATGGAATTTTGTACTGTATTAAAAAAACAATTTGGCCGCGTTCAAAAACAAATTGCAAGCAGATCTTTGTTCGTCCAAAGATGCAGCTCATATCTCCTCTTCGGAACTTTCTCTTCCCCAAATGCCCCCTTTCCACTGTGTCCCAAATCCATCCCTCAAAATGAGAAGCCAGGCATACAAAGGAACCAAGAATTCCTGTAGCTCGATTTCGTCTTCATTTGAGAACTATATATACCATACCCTCTTCCCTAGGGGATTCTATTCTGAAATAGGAAATGGGGAACTACATGCTCCACCATGATCTTCCTCTTCACACAAAAGTGATAAGGCAGCCCTGGTCTGTTTGAATTTAAAATCAACTTTAATGGATAAAAGAGATAGGGCTCCGATGAGATAGGGCTCTGATCTTCTTGGCTCACAAATGCTGCCTTTCGGGTGAAGAGGATCCAGGAGATTTCGTTCAACTTTATGGATGCCCACACCCAAGCAGAGGTGGTAGAGATGAAGTTCCATAAAAAGGGTCATTTTCCTTCTAAAACTGTTGCCTTTCGCTGCTCTCTTGAGAGAACCTCACTTTAGGCCTTGCAACCTTGTCAGTGCAGTGATTTTCAAGTTAAAGCTTTATTCCAGCAGCGGGACATCTAGGACTGACAGGCAAATCATGATTTTTTTGAGACTGGATCCATGCTGGGTAATTTTGAGTTTGGTGGGTATCCAGGAGGATGTTGTTAAATAAATTCTTTTCTGGAGGCATATCTACTCCAGCTGCGTAGAGATCCGGAAGGCATTCCCTTCAACTATTAAGTTGCATTTCAATGTACACTGCAGCTTGTGATGGTTAAAATCGAATGAATAATGCAAATCATTTTTTCTTCATTACTGGCATTCGAAGTTTCATTAGGAGTGTATTTTTACAAAGCTTTCAACTTAGAGAAATGCAAGATTCAGCTTTCTCATTTGTAAGGAAGGAATTTGACCTTTGATAATATCTTCTTGAAAGTGTATTTTGTATAATTTGTGAAATTATTCCAGCAACCAAAGCAGTGTGGGGCTAACTGCATTACCTCTGATACTGACTGTGTTTCAGAGGGTTAGTGCCTTTATCAAACCTATGGCTAATGATGGTATTTAGAAGCTTATCCAGGAAGATTCTCGCTAGGATCTTGCCAATAATGGAGAGGAGTAGGACTTTTCCATAGCTCCTGTAATCATCTAGACTGTAAACTCATTTTCTTTAGTGGTATTAGTTAAGCATTTACTATTTCTAGACTGTGAGCCCACTGTTGGGTAGGGACCGTCTCTATATGTTGCCAACTTGTACTTCCCAAGCACTTATTACAGTGCTCTGCACACAGTAAGCGCTCAGTAAATACGATTGAATGAATGAATGAATGAATGTGCCAAGCACTGTGGTAGGTGTAATAATAATAATAATTATGGTATTTCTTAAGCACTTAATATGTGCCAGGCACTGTTCTAAGCTCTGGGGTAGATACAGGGTAGACAGGTTGTCCCACGTGGGGCTCACAGTCTTCATCCCCTTTTGACAGATGAGGTCACTGAGGTCCCGAGAAGTGAAGTGACTTGCCCAAGGTCACATAGCAGACAAGTGCCAGATTGACTGGATCAGTTAATCAATCGGTGGTATTTATCGAATGCTCTCTGGGTGTTGAGCAGGGTACTAAGCGCTGAAAAGAGTAGAATATTACGGAGTTGGAAGACATGTTCCTTACCCACAAGGATCTTATAGTTCAGAGGGAGACAATGAATTACATTTAGGATATGGCCATAAGTGCTGTGGGGTTGAGGGTAGAGGGAATATCAAGCGCTTATAGAATACAGATCCAAGTGCAAGGGTGACACGGAGAGGAGAGGGAGAAGAAGAAATGAGGGCTTAAAAGGGAAAGGCCTCTCGGAGGAGATGTGATTTCAATAAGGCTTTGAAGGTGGGAAGAGGGGTGGTCTGTTATTTGCAAAGGGGGACCGTTTTCCCAACGAGAGAAAGGATTTTTTCAAAGGAGTGGGGAGATAGACGAGGCTGAGGTGCAGTGAGCAGGTTGGCTTTAGAGGAGCGGAGTGTGCGGTTTGGGTTGTAGTAGAAAATCAGGGAGGTAACGTAGGAGGGGGAGAGCTGATTGAGTGCTTTCAAGCTGATGGTAAGGAGTTTCTGTTTGCTGTGGAAGTGGACGGGCAGCTTTTTTTTTAGAAAAATGATGGACAGACATGATTTACAAGTAGGGGGAGGAGCGGGGGAGAGCAATATCACGGGAATAGTACAGATTTATCATGTTAAAATAGCTGAATACAGGATACACAACTTCAGCTACAGAAAAATGCACAGGTGCTGAGGATAGGAAATGTGTGACTCCGATTTCCAGTATGGGGATTTGGCTCCTCAATATGACACTCAGAAATGTACCCCAAACCAGTTATGCTAACCCAACAGAGACAAGGAACACAAGAGAAGTAGCATGGCATAGTGGATAGAGCACAGGCCTGCGAGTCAGAAGGTCATGGGTTCTAATCCTGGCTCCACTACTATCCTTCTGTGTGAACTTGGACAAGTCACTTCACTTCTCTGTTCCTCACTTATCTCATCTGTAAAATGGGGATTGAGACTGTGAGCCCACAGGGGAGAGGGACTGTGTCCAACCCGATTTGCTTGTACCACCCCAGCGCTTAGTACAGTGCCTGGCACATAGTAAGCACTTAACAAATACCATAATTATTATTATTACCTGGAAATAGGAATGTTATGAATTCATTCTTTATCTGGTAGCAAAAAGTCCCCTAATACTTACACACGCATACACATAATTACACATACTTACACATACTTACAAATAAATACGATTGAATGAACATGCCTCCTCACAATTACACAGGCATACACATACACGGCTCCTCTTACATGTACACCCGCTCCTCCTTACCTCCTCACACTTTCAGCTAGCCGGACTGTTATCTCTGTTGTGTTGTACTCTCCCAAGTGTCTAGTACATCGTTCGGCACACAGTAAGCACTCATTAAATACTATTGATCGATTGATAACAGCCTTATCTCTTTTGAACCATTTATTTTAAGGACACAGCGAGAAATAAAGAAACTGAATTTCTTGAAAGCAAATTGCAGCAGCATTAGGGAAGCTGTTGCAAAAGCTCCATGGGAAGGGTGTGGAAAATGAAAACGCCTTCTCAACAAACAAAAACAAAGAGGAAGTTGGGAGTGGGAAGCCTGTCAACAGCACTGCTCAAAGATGTGTAAACTGAGGCCATTTTCCAGGAAAGAATTCCTCTACGATCTAATTTGAGGATCATCTAGATTGACAGGGAGATGGGAGTGACGTGTGGGAAGTGGAGAACTGTTCTATAAATATATGAGGCACAGAAAGATACAGAAAAATCATGGATTTCTTAAGAGACACCTTTTGAGTGTCACTTCTCATTCCCACCTCATTCCTTTTAAGCCTCGTTCAATTTGTCATCTGTAGTCTTTTCCATTGTCATTGTTAATGGTGAGGGCTTGAAAGGAAACTTCATTGGCCTTTTGAAAACCTGAAAGAGAATCTTCGGGGATATTACTGTAAAAGGGAACATGTAGTAGTAATTCCCTGAACTTGTCACAGAAATCAGAGGAGAAAATACGGTAACCTCCATTTCAACCAGGGGAGGCCTTGCCCAGGGTCACATTAGAAAGAGCAGTGACACACTGAGCAGGAAGACTTGCTGTTTAAAGCTAGTTGTTAATGGGGAAGAAAGAATGTTGAAGAACACGTATATGAAAACTGGAGGAGCATGCCCCAGTAAATAGAGAAAAAATGGATTGGAATTCAGGAGAGAGCTAGTAAGCTCCTTGTGGGCAGGTGTCCTGTCTACAAACTCTATTACTTAGCATTATTATTATTATTATGGTATTTGTTAAGCACTTGCTTTGTGCCAAGCACTCTTCTAAGTGCTGGGATAAGTACAAGGTAATCAACCTGTCCCACGTGGGGCTCACAGTCTTCATCCCCATTTTACAGATGAGGTAACTGAGGAACAGAGAAGTTAAGTGGCTTGCCCAAGGTCAAACAGCAGACAGGTGGCGGATCTGGAATTAGAACCCACGTCTCTGATTCCCAAGCCCGTGCTCTTTCCACTGAGCCGCACTGCTTTGTATACTCTCCTAAGTACTCCAAAGTACTCTCCTAAGGGTTTAGTACAGTGCTCTGCACATGGTAAGCACTCACTGAATACCGTTGATTGATTAATTGATTGATTCCCCTTAGTTCTAATGAGTATGATGAGAATAATAATAACAATAATAATCTAAGTGCTGGAGTAGATATAAGATAATCAGGTGCTACATGGAGCTCACAGTATAAGTAGGAGGGAGAATGGGTATCGAACCCCCATTTTGCAGATGAGGAAAACTGAGGCACAGAGAAGTTAAGTATCTGCCCAAGATAATAATAATAATAATGATGATGGCATTTACTAAGCGCTTAATATGTGCAAAGCACTGTTCTAAGCACTGGGGAGGTTACAAGCTGATCAGTTACAAGCTCTCTGTGCCTCAGTTACCTCATCTGCAAACTGGGGATTAAGACTGTGAGCCCCCAGTGGGACAACCTGCTCACCTTGTAACTTCCCCAGTGCTTAGAACAGTGCTTTGCACATAGCACTTAATAAATGCCATTATTATTATTATTACTACCACAATTATTGTCATTATCACATTATTGTTATCATCATCATCATCGTTATAATGATATTGTAAGCTCTTTGAGGGCAGGGAGCATGTGTCTTAATACTAATAATGATTATGGTATCAATCAATCAATCGATAGTATTTATTGAGTGCTTACAATGTGCAGAGCACTATACTAAGCACTTGGGAGAGGACAATACAACAGAATTAGCAGACACATTCCCTGCCCATAATGAGCATATAGTCTAGAGTGAGAGGCAGACATTAATATAGATAAATAATTGATAATATATAATTTAAAGCTATGTACCAAAGTGCTGTAGGGTTGGGGATGAGGCAAATATCAAATATCCAAAGGTCACAGATTCAAAAACGTAGAAAGAGCAAGCTGGGAAAAAGAGAGCGTAATCGGGGAAGGCCTCTTGGGGAATATTTCATCAATCGTATTGAGCGCTTACTGTGTGCAGAGCACTGTACTAAGCGCTTGGGAAGTACGAGTTGGCAACATATAGAGACAGTCCCTAATTCTTTCAAGGTGGAGGGAGTGGTAATAATAATAATAATGGCATTTATTAAGTACTTACTATGTGCAAAGCACTGTTCTAAGCACTGGGGAGGTTACAAGGTGATCAGGTTGTCCCACGGGGGGCTCACAGTCTTCATCCCCATTTTACAGATGAGGGAACTGAGGCCCAGAGAAGTGAAGTGACTTGCTCAAAGTCACACAGCTGACAATTGGCGGAGTGGGATTTGAACCCATGACCTCTGACTCCAAAGCCCATGCTCTTTTCCACTGAGCCACGCTGCTTCTCAATTATTTTGGTATTTGTGAAGCGCTTACTATGTGCAAAGCACTGTTCTAAGCGCTGGGGAGGACACAAGGTGATCAGGTTGTCCCATGTGGGGCTCACTGGCAGATATGGAGGGGAAGGGAGTTTTTTTTTTTCGGATGGGGCGACCTGGGCATGTTTGAAAGGAGTGGGGAAGAAGCCATTGGAGACTGAACGGTTGAAGATGGCAGTCTGGGAGGGAAGAAGGTTTGGGGCACGTAGTAAGTGCTTAATAAATGCCATCATTATTATTATTATTATTATTATTTGGTAAGGTGCATAGGGATGGGGTTGGATGACCAGATTTTAAGAGGAAGCAGGAAATCTCTTGAGATACCGTTGCCAAGGATGGGAGAGATGAAGATGGAGAGAGGAGCCAGGGAGATTTTAGAGAGATCACATCTGATAGTTTCAATTTTCCCAATTCACTGATTCATTTAATCGTATTTATTGAGCACTTATTGTGTGCAGGGCACTATACTGAGCACTTTGGAGAGTACAGTACAATCACGAACAGATACATTTCCCTCCCACAATGGGTTCACAGTCTAATCAATCAATCAATCAATCATATTGATTGAGCGCTTACTGTGTGCAGAGCACTGTACTAAGCGCTTGAGTGTAGCCAGGCCATTAGGGGCCAGAGATGGGGGAGTCAAAGGGAGACAGTGGGAGGGAGTTAAACGTGTGGAACAACTGATGAGAGCCAAGGATGTCAATAAGGATGGAGAAATAATTTTCCGGGCTGAGGAGAGGGCAGAGTTAAAGCAAGCAAGGATGAATTTGAGAACAGAGCCTTGCACTCGTTAGGTTCTCAATAAACGGAAGATCCTTAAGGGCAGGGAATTTTTCCTCACTACCGTAATAATAATAATAATAATAATGATGGCATTTGTTAAGTGCTTACTATGTGCAAAGCACTGTTCTAAGCGCTGGGGGGGGGGTGATCAGGTTGTCCCACCTGGGGCTCACAATCTTAATCCCCATTTTCCAGATGAGGGAGCTGAGGCCCAGAGAAGTGAAATGACTTGCCCAAAGCCACACAGCTGACAAGTGGCAGAGCCGGGATTAGAACCCATGACCTCTGGCTCCCAAGCCCGGGCTCTTTCCACTGAGCCACGCTGCTCCTCTAAACCGTACAGCGCACAACGCTCAATAAGCGCTAAGTAGATGTCACTGATTGAGCCAGCCTTCGCAAGATGAATGGAGATGAGCTGAAGAAGTATTTTTGTTATAATACTTTCAAATGGGTGTACTGATCTTCTCTGAGCCCCAGGTGGTATGGATGTGAAAGAAAGAACAGAGGTGAATTTTTCAGATTCATCCTGCTGAATGAATGGTGCATTATTAGCGGCTAGACCCGAAGTCTCTTTTGATTCTACATTTCATCATTTTTCAAACACGACTGATCGCGAACCTTGGGTTTTAAATTCTCTGCTCGCCTAACAATGTTAGAATTACTAATTACAAATCTTCCCACGATATCCTGTGCTGAAAGTCTACCTTAGGGCGACTTGATTTTTTCCACTTTATCTCGGAATACTGCGATTTGCATATTGCCTTCAAGTAGTTGCGCGTTGAATTTGAAGCTTTAATTCTACTAATGGAACACAAAAGGAATCGATTTAATCTAATACCTAGCCCTTTAATCTCCGGCCACCGAGTCCGTTTTTAGCCAAGGACTAAGAAGAACAGGATAGGGCATCGGAGTGAAGAAGCAGGCAAGTTTAAGAACCGCTGATTCCAAATCCCATGGCTCAGAGACGGACAGCTCTACCCTACTCTAATAATAATGGTATTTAAGTGCTTACTCTGTTTTAATAGATTCTGAGTTCCATGATGGCAGGATTTGTGCATACCAGCACAAATAATAGTAATGATAATAATAATAATAATAATAATAATAATACTATACTAATATAGTATTATATTGTACTATACTATACTATATATAGTATTATACTAATAATATACTAATAATATTATAATACAATATATTTGTATTATAACCCAGTTTACGTGCAGCAGGGAGTCAGAAGGACCTGGGTTCTAATCCCGGTTCTGCCACATGTCTGCTGTGTGACCTTGGTCAAGTCACTTCTCTGGGCCTCAGTTACTCTTCTGTATAGTGGGAATTAAGAGTGTGAGTCCCACGTGGGACAGGGACTGTGTCCAACCTGATTAACTTGTATCTTGTACAGTGCTTGGCACATAATAAGTGCTTAACAAGTATTATTATTATTATTATTATTATCAGTACCATTGATTGAGTTAACAAGCACAATAATAATAATGGCATTTATTAAGCGCTTACTATGTGCAAAGCACTGTTCTAAGCGCTGGGGAGGTTATAAGGTGATCAGGTTGTCCCATGGGGGCTCACAGTTTTAATCCCCATTTTTACAGATGAGGGAACTGAGGCACAGAGAAGTTAAGTGACTTGCCCAAAGTCACACAGCTGACAATTGGCGGAGCCGGGATTTGAACACACAACCTCTGACTCCAAAGCCCGGGCTCTTTCCACTGAGCCATGCTGCTTCTCTATATTATCAAGTCCCTGCCCCACATGGTGTTCACAGTCTAAAGGGGAAGGAGAACAGGTATTTAATCTCCCCTTTTACAGATGAGGAAACTAAGGCACAGCTAAGTTAAGCAACTTGCCCAAAGTCACACAGCAGGCAAGTATCAGAGCTGGATGAGGACTCTGCACACAAGAAGCGCTCAATAAATATGATTGATTGATTGATTGAGTCAGTGGAAAGAGCATGGGCTTTGGAGTAAGTGGTCAAGGGTTCAAATCCCAGCTCCTCCAGTTGTCAGCTGTGTGACTTTGGGCAAGTCACTTAACTTCTCTATGCCTCAGTTACCTCATCTGTAAAATGAGGATTGACTGTGAGCCCTTCCGTGGGACAACCTGATCACTCTGTAGCCTCCCCAGCGCTTAGAACAGTGATTTGCACATAGTAAGTGCTTAATAAATGCCATCACCATTATTATTATTATTATCTCCTGGCTCTTGGGCCTGTGTTCTTTCCAGTCGCCCTTGCTGCTTCCCAAATCTGATATATTGCACTCCCCCAAACATTCAGCACGGTGCTCTGCACACAGTAAGTGCTCAATAAATATGATTTATTGATTAACTGATTGATTCCCACTCCGGGTTGGAGTAAGGGAGAGGAAGATGTAGGAGGGGTTGGTTTTCCAGGAGGAATTCCCCCAAATCTGTGACAAACATGAAGACATTTGGAATGACACAGTTCAGCTTCCCACTGGCAGCGATCATTCAGTCAGTCAGTGGTAAGTTAAGTGAGGGCAGGGAACGTGGCTATCAACTCTTTTCTACTTACTTTCCAAGCGCTTAGTACAGTGCTCTGCACACAGTAAGCACTCAATAAATGCGATTGAATGAATGAATGAATTCCCCCCTTCCTTAAGACTGTAAACCCCACATGCGGCAGGTTCTGTGTCCAACCTGATCATCTTAATAGTGATGGTATTTGTTAAGCGCTTACTATGTGTCAAGCCCTGTTATCTTGTATCTACCTAATGCTTAGTTTAGTTTAGGAAATGCTTAGCTTAATAAGTGCTTACTCAACAAATACCGTACGTTAGGCCCATCAGTCTGTTGGCATTTATTGAGCGCTTACTGCGTGCAGAGAGCTGAACTAAGCGCTTGGGAGAGTTTCATGGTAGTTGAATGGAAGAGCTGGGATTAGAACCAGTTCTTCTGATTCCAAAGGTGATTGAGCACTTAATGTGTGCAGAACACTGCACTAAGCACTACCAGGAGTCTCAAGGCAGATCAGTGACAGAACTAGGATTCGAACCCACGTTTCATGATTCCCGCACACTTTCCACCATCCTATCATGTTGCTTCCTGTCTTCCCTGTGGCCAAATTGGGATAACTGGAGTCACACTCTTTCACCTTGTAGTCAAAGCCAATTACCCCGAGTGCCATAGAATCCACCTTGGTTTTTTTTCCCCTGGGACCTCGATTTAAACCGTATGCAGCGAAAAAAAATTACCTCGATAAATAGCCAGATACCAAAGAGCAATTGGAATAATACGCATAAACCACTGAAATAATGGGAACAAAATAATATTATTCTAATATTTTATCCGAGTGTAGTTATTGTAATTTTCTCGTCGCAACTAGATGATTATGGTTCGGGGCCATTTATTCAAGTTTTCAAACAGACTAAATGGATCAAACTCTTAAATTATGTATTGCATATGTATGTGGCGTGGCAGACTATAGAATATAACAATTTGGTAAAGTTGCATTTTTATATGCTATGTTTCAAGGACTTTAGGAGTTGCATATTTCAATGCATACTTCTCTGTTCCACGGGAAAGATATTGCATAGCCTAAAAGATTTGTTCCTGCATAAGAATAGAAATTGTGCGTTATTATGTGAGGTTCGTTTAGCACTTGGCTAATGAAATACATTATTATATGGTGAAAAAAGAAAACAAAAAATGTCCCCCGGGAGGAAGTATCAGCTGCATATGGAGACCACACAGGGCTCCGTCTGAAGGTTCATTAATCATATTTCCATCATCTTATCGCCTCCAGTTTTCTGCTTCTTGTAAGTAGCAGTGCTGTGGTCCCAGGGAAAGGCAGTTTGATTTTTTTTATTCCTGAAATACCTGTCTTTCATTTTACTGAATTGCATTTTCGCTTGTGAAATGAAGACATGCAGTCATAAGGGGGCACAGGGGCCTTCCACCATCAGAGCTAGTTGATTGACAGGGGATTCAGATGGGAAGTGTGGGTATGAGTTGGCGAGCACCACATTTTTTGTTTGCATTTCATTCCTTGCTGGACACGATAGGTCGGTAAAACTTCAGTGATCGGAACTACATTTTCTACGACAGTTTGGGAAATTAGAAGTGAATGGATGCCACAGATTTCTTCATAATAATAATAATGATGGCATTTATTAAGTGCTTACTATGTACCAAGCACTGTTCTAAGCGCTGGGGAGGTTACAAGGTGATCAGGTCGTCCCACGGGGGGCTCACAGTCTTCATCCCCATTTTACAGATGAGGTAACTGAGGCACAGAGAAGTTAAGTGACTTGCCCAAAGTCACACAGCTGACAAGTAGCGGAGTCAGGATTTGAACCCATGACCACTGTCTCCAAAGCCCGTGCTCTTTCCACTGAGCCGCGCTGCTTCTCTGGTACCTCGTGGTTAGCTGATTTGTTTTCTACCAAATATCAGATGAAGGGGGTGGGCAAACCTTGGTTTAATAATTATTTATAATTATTATTATTAGTTTTAATTATTATTATTAATTATTAGTAATAATTGTGGCATTTGTTAAGTGCTTACTATGTGCCAAGCGCTGTTCTAACCATTGGGATAGATACAGGGTACTTAGGTGGTCCCACTTGGGGCTCACAGTCTTAATCCCCCTTTTACAGGTGAGGGAACTGAGGCACGGAAAAGTCATGTCTCTCCCAAGGTCACACAGCCGACAAGTGGCAGAGTCAGGATTAGAACCCACATCCTCTGACTCCCAAGCCCATGCGCCTTCTCCTCAGCCACGCTGCTTCTCCCTGTAATTGTGTCATGCCGAAATGCTAGGTAAGAAACTCAATGTCATGTTGAGTTCATGACTTCGCGTGCTTGTGCCCCACAAAGGACATTTTTCCTGCCTGATCTGCATCTTTGCAAACGGTAAGCGCTCAGTAACTACCACTAATTGATAATTAGTAGAAATGTTGAATTTCCCACCAGCAGATTTGTTGATATCAAGCTGGAACTTCCCTAGTGTTTTCTTCGCTTAAGCGACGCTGGAGCGTATAGAGTTGGGCCACTCAATCAATCAATCCATGGTATTTACTGAGAGCATACTATATACAGAACACTGTACTAAACGCTTGATAAGGGACATCTAGAGTTGTGCTAAAGCTAGGAGGGAGCATGGCCTAGGGGAAAGAGCCCAGGACGAGAGTCAGGAGATTCTAATCCCAGCTCTGCCACTTGTGGGAGAAGCAGCGTGGCTCAGTGGAAAGAGCCTGGCTTTGGAGGCAGAGGTCATGGGTTCAAATCCCGGCTCCGCCAATTGTCAGCTGTGTGACTTTGGGTAAGTCACTTCTCTGGGCCTCAGTTCCCTCATCTGTCAAATAGAGATTAAGACTGTGAGCCCCACATGGGACAACCTGATCGCCATGTAAACTCTCCAACGCTTAGAACAGTGCTTTGCACTTAGTAAGTGCTTAATAAATGCCATTATTATTATTATTATTATTGTGTGTTTTTGGGTATGTCACTCACTTTTTCTCAGCCTCAGTTTACTCACCCATACAATACCCTTTTCCCCCCCTTAGAATAGGGAGCCCCATGTAGGTCTGGGATTGAGTCTGAGCTGATTGTACTGTATCTACCCCACAACCGCAAGTATTACTTTTATTATTAGTAGTAGTAGGAGGAGTATTACAGTTATTATTTTAGAAAACTGACGTAGTCATGGCCAGTAGTAACGCGAAAATAGTAGCTGTGGAAATGTGAAAATAAGTTCACTTTCCTTTGCGGGCTTTCCTCAACTTTTAAATAATGTTCACAGGAAAGGATATCTCTAACGATTTTCTCGTCGCAGAAAGAATGGCAAAGAATGGGAAAGATGAGTACAGTAAACTTGGTATCATTCAAGGAGTTATTTGGCCCTTACTGTGTGCAGAGCAATGTACTAAGTGCTTGGGAAAGTGTGGGCAGGGGATGTATCTAACAACTCTGTTGTATTGTACTCTCCCAATTGCTTAGTACGGTGCTCTGCACAAAGTAAGTGCTCAATAAATGCCGTTGATGATGATGATACAGTACAACAGAGTTGATAGACATGATCCCTGCCCACAAGGAGTTTACAGTCTACAGGGAACATGCCTACCAAATTTGTTATTTTGTATTCTCTCAAGCACTTAGTATAGCGCTCTGCCCACAGTAGGCATTCGGTAAATGCCATTTATGATGATAATAATAATAATTGTGGTATTTAAGTGCTTACTCTGTGCCACGGACTGTACTAGCCGCTGGGGTGGATTCAAGCAGATTGGTTTGGACACAGTCCCTGTCCCATATGGGGCTCACAGTCTCAATCCCCCTTTTATAGATGAGGTAACTTTGACACAGAGAAGTTCAGTGACTTGCCCAAGGTCACACAGCAGACAAGTGGCAGAGCCGGGATTAGGACCCATGACCTTCAGACACCCAGGCCCATGCTCTAGCCACTGCAACATGCTAGCTGGCTCTAACAGAGGAAGGCAGACATTCAAGTAGATTGTGGGTAGGGAAGAAGTGCTTAGTAAGTGCTCAATAAATACGATTGAATGAATAAATGACTCTACCTCAGCTCTTAGAACCATCCATGGCACATTTTTAAGTGCTTAACTAATACCACTATTACTATTATAAAAAGTAGAGTGTAAATTGGTAGGTATGTTCCCTGCCCACCAGGAGCACAGTTTAGATTGGGAGTTTAGACATGAAAATATACAGGTAGGAGGGGCAGCAGTGTAGAAGGATATGTACTAAAAGTGCTTAGGGATGGAGATGGGATGAATATTAAGTCCTTAAGGGGATACAGATTCACATGTCTTGTAGAAGGAAGGGTGAATGAGAGGAATATCCACACAATAATTGCTTCTTCCTTATGACAACAATCACTCCAATCCTCCCAAAGATGAGTGATACATTTCTTCCCCAGCCTCTCAGTCTGCCACGACTCTAGCCAAACCCTTTCAGAAATGAACCCGCCCTTTAAAAATCATCGTCACGGCCAAAACTTTCCCTCACACCTGTTCCACTCATCAGCTCGGCTTTCCTCTTGACCTTTCTCAGATAATGGAGCCTAGCTAGTCACTTTCCATTCCACGGGTCTAGTATTTCTTCTGAATGAAGTGAACTTTTAAAAAATGTCACCAAAATGTTAACCAATCTTTTTTTGTTCACGTTCTGAAGACTGGTGGTGCCCTGATTTGGATACCAGGCCTTCTCTTAGGATTTTAAAGCCAATTTTTTTTTGTGTTCCCTACACATAGTTACTTTTCCTCTCACACGTAGACTATTGATCCGTGACTTAGCATAACCACTAATCTGTTCTGCTGAAAAGACAGAGGGCAAAGTAGCGGCTTGTTTTAGTCACGTGAATAAACTTCTCGACTTTGGTTTCAAATGATTCTTTGGTTGTTTATTCTCCCTTTTCCCTCTTGGGTTTCAACTATGAAATCCAAAGAATTTCATGGAAGTATTGATCTTTGGCTCGCAAAGATCTGGAATAAAAAAAATTCTGGAATAGAAAGTTAACTCTCTCTAGTGAGAGACATGTCAGTAGAATTGCTTTTCCTACAGTACTTATGTATGTTTCCTCTAATTTATTTTAATGTCGGTCTCCGCTTTTAGACTGTAGCTTTCTCGAGGTCAGGGATCATGGTACATACTCTCCCAAACACTAGTCCAGTGTTCTTTATGCGGTAAGTACTCAAAAAGTACTGATTGATTGAAAGCAGCCAACCCCATTATAACACCTTTTCTTTAGCATTCTTCAGCAACAGCAATGTTGAACTTTAATGCCTCTATTATTTATAGTGCTTTCTCTCTCACCTCTTCCGCAAAGGATTATCGTCATTTTTAACTACGACCAATGTAGTATGCTGGAGTGTAGCGTACCAGAATGGAAAAAGTATCCGTTAAATTGCTCATATGTCAGTCAGGAAATAGTTCAGGCATATTCCCTCTTCCTAGCTACCGTATGCCGGCCAAGTAGTCCCCGCCCCCCCACCTCTGTATGATCAATCAGTGTTATTTATTGAATAGAGAAGCAGCGTGGCTCAGTGGAAAGAGCCCGGGCTTTGGAGTCAGCGGTCATGAGTTCTAATTCCGGCTCCACCGCTTGTCAGCTGTGACACCTTGGGCAAGAGACTTAACTTCTCTGTGCCTGTTACCTCATCTGTAAAATGGGGATGAAGACTGTGAGCCCCATGTGGGACAACCTGATCTCCTCGTAACCTCCCCAGCGCTTAGACCAGTGCTTTGAACATAGTAAACGCTTAACAAATGCCATTATTATTATTATTATTGAGTGCTTACTGTGCGCAGAGCACTTTATTATATGCCTTTTTGAAGTGGGGAACTGTAAACCGGGTGGATGCAAATGCATTTAAGTTGTAATGGAGCAAAAAGCTCAGGGGACTTGGTTTGGTTGTAGATGACTGGGAAATATACCAGGTCAACCTCTAGTATAACCAGCCAAAATCAGGGAACTCTAGTAGAACAAAGTCTTGGGGAAGATCAAAGCACAAAGGAACAGAAATTGAAGCAGCCACAGCAGCAGTATTAGGGGAGGGAGTTCATCAGTATGGGCAGCCCTACATCTCCACAGAGAGGAAGGGATTTTGCTTTAGGCCTTATCTGTCCCACATGCACATGCTCATAAAATTCTCACCATCAGAAGTGGCATCTTTGAACCCCTCAGGATAACAAGTAAAAAGAGAAAGCTGGCCTTGGGGGTCAAACAGGGTGCTACTTTTGAAGGAGACAGATTTCTTCAGAAAGCCCCAGTTTGAACGTAAAATCGGTATTTATTTTTTATGGTAACTGTTAAGTGCTTACTATGTGCTGGGCACTAAACTAAGCCCTGAGGTAGATACAAGATGATAATAATAATAATAATGGCATTTGTTAAGCACTTATGTGCAAAACAGTGCTTTGCACATAGTAAGCACTTAATAAATACCATTAAAAAAAAGCACTGTTCTAAGCGCTGTGGGGATACAAGGTGATCAGGTTGTCCCACGGGGGGCTCACAGTCTTAATCCCCATTTTACAGATGAGGGAAATGAGGCCCGGAGAAGTGAAGTGACTTGCCCAAAGTCACACAGCTGACAATTGGCAGAGCCGGGATTTGAACCCATGACCTCTGACTCCAAAGCCCAGGCTCTTTCCACTGAGCCACGCTGCTTCTCTATCAGGTTGAGGACAGTCCATGTCCCACATGGGGCTCACGGCTTTCATCCTTGTTTTACACATGAAGTAACTGAGGCACGGAGAAGTGAAGTGGAAACTTCTCTGGGCCTCAGTTACCTCATCTGTAAAACGGGGATTAAAGTTGTGAGCTCCATCTGGGACAGGGACTGTGTCCAACCCGATTTGCTTGTATTCACCCGGTACTTAGTACAGTGCCTGGCACATGGTAAGTGCTTAACAAATACTAGAATTATTATTATTATTACATGGAGCTCACTCTCTAAGTGGCGGGGAAACCAGGCATTTCACCCTCATTTTACAGATGCGGAAACGGAGGCCCAGAGAAGTTGCGACTCACCCAAAGTCACCCAGCGGGCATATGGAGGAGCAGGGATTAGAACCCAGGTCCCCAGACTTCCAGTCCTGTGCTCTTCCCACTAGGTCTTGCTGCTTCCCACATAGTTTTCACAGTTATTTGAGTTGGACAAAGTGTTTGAGTTTTGCTCGCTTTGGGCTGTTGCCTGTGTTCCCTCATCCTGGAATTTGGCAAAGTGGTAACAGGAAATGAGAGAGGAAGCGGTTTTGGGCAACCAGCCAGAATTTTTCCAGGCCTCGTAGCTTTTGAAAACTCTAACAAGGTGGGCTTTCTATCTCAGTGTATCGCCTCAGCCTCAGGTTCGGTGAAAAAAAAACTTTCCCGGAGACAATTAGATTGCATTCATTGGGTTTGATTCAGCATGCGTCTGAATAAAAACAAGAGATAAAGCTATTATATTCTTATTTTTTTCCACACTCCAAACCCTATTTGTGCACATTAATCATCATTTTAATAAAATTGCTGTTGAACTGCATGTAAAATTACACTTCGGCTCAGATTAACTGTAATAAATCAAAGTTTCGCCAAGCTGAGGAAAGAAGAGACCGAAATGCATTTTCATTTCGGGAATACTGCTTTGTCTCCCAATTGTCAGGGTAAGACCGTGAGCGCTGATCTCTTTTTTGCCTCAGAAGATTTGCAGTTTCTAGTGATTTGGTATTCTGAAAGCTGGGGTTTGAATACGGTCTCCATGTAGGTCAAATCACTCAAGAGATAGCTCATATTTAACATGACCGCAGTTGGCAAAATCTGGGGATGCAGCGACTGAACTTGCCCTATAGCAGAAGCTTTAATTCCTACTAATTGCAGTTTATGTGCAATTTTCAAAGGAAAGCAGTTAATGATATTAGAAGGATACTGGGGGGCTAGAAGAACCAAATTTCAACATGATCTCTTCGAGCAGTCGGTCAATCAATGGTATTTATTGAGTCTTTATTGTACAGGGGAGAAGGCGTGACATACTTTCACCTTATACGCTGCTGCTTCTGTTCTTTGTTATTTATTTAAAAGTCTATCAACCCCTCTCCTTGAGGAGCGGTATCGTGTACACCAACTAGTTTGGGTTAGGGTTAGGTTAATATTTTATATTGCCCTCTCCCAAGAGTTTAGCACAGTGCTGTGCATACAGTGAGCACTCAATAAATATCAGTGATTGATTGCTTGGGAGATTACGGTAGAATCAGTAGCCAGGAACCTTGCCCTCAAGTCTAATAAGGGAGACAGACAATAAAGTGAATTACAGTAGGGGAAAGCAATGCATATAAGTGCTGCAATGTGTGTATATCTACAGTGGCAGAAGTGGGGAAAATAGATGGGGGGCAGTTATGAAAGATTAATCAGGGAAGGCCTCCTGGAGGTGCTGTGATTTCAGAAGGATGAATAATGCAAAATGGATGGCTCATTTTCAACTTCTTTGTCTGTGTTGTTGAACAGCTGTAGCATTGAAGGAAGGCTGCATGTCTTCGAGATTATAAGACCGTTGTTGGGTAAGGATGCCTCTATCTGTTGCCAAATTGTGCTTTCCAAGCACTTAGTACAGTGCTCTGCACACAGTAAGCGCTCAATAAATATGATTGAAGGAATGAATGTTTCTGGGTCATTGCTGCCCCTCTGCTGTCTCCCCTTGTAGACTGTAAGCTCCTTATGGGCTGGGAGCCTGTCTACCCACTCTTATATTGTAATCTATCAAGTGCTTAGTACAGTGCTCTGTCCACAGTAAAGTGCTCAATAAATAAGATTGATTGATTGCTTGACCTCTGACCGATCCTTTACATGCTCCTCCTCTTTTATGGGTTCTAATCCCAGCTCCGCCACTTCTCAGCTGTGTGACTTTGGGCCGGTCACTTAACTTCTCGGTGCCTCAGTTCCCTCATCTGTAAAATGGGGATTAATACTGTGAGCCCCACATGGGACAACCTGATCACCTTGTATCTACCTCAAAGCTTGGAACAGTGCTTGGCACATAGTAAGCACTTAACAAATACCATTATTATTATTATTATTTAATTTCAATTTTTTGTTTCCTTTTTTAAGGGTTTTTGTTAAGTGCTTGTTATGGGTCAAACACTTGTACTAAGCACCGGGGTAAGTACAAGTTAATTAGGTTGGACACAGTCCCTGTCCTGTGTGGGGCTCACAATCTAAGTAGATGGGGTTCATCTCTCTTATTTTTCCTTTTTAGCAAAGTATACTTCTGAAATACCCTTATTCTTAAGTTCCATTTTCAATCAGTGGTATTTATTGAGCGCCTACCGTGGCAGAGCACTGTACTAAGCGCTTGGGAGAGTACAATACAACAGAGTTGGTGGACACATTCTCTACACCCAACAAACTTAACTGCCTAGAGGGGGAGACAGACATTAATAGAAATAAGTGTTTACAGATATGTACATTTTGTTTTTTCACATTCGGTTTTACTTCAAGACCTCTGAGTTCTGTTCCATTCTCTTCCTGGTATCACCTATATATTATGAACTCTGGACTGTAAGCTTGTTTTGGATAGGGAATATGTCTCTTTATTGTTTATTGTACTCTTTCATGTGCTAAGTACAGTGCTCTGCATACGGTAAGCACTCAATAAATTCGACTGAAGGAATGAATGTATGAATATGCAACCCCACTGGCATATTTTTCTGGTCTCATTCCTCTGCATAACACCTTTATACTGCTTTCTGTGGTTCTTTGCCCAATTACTCTGTAATAAATAATTTTTGCTTTGCATTGTGGCTCTCAGTCGTTTTCATGCCCATCTCAGTAACTCATCCTTTTCTTTGTCCATGTGAAGATATTCCATATTATGGAACCTATCTGTACTGAAGTCTTCTGTCTCTGAGTTGGTTGTGCTTCTTTTAACTAATTTTGATTTTTAGTGGTATTTGTTAAGCGCTTACTATGTGCCAGGTACTGTACTAAGCACTGGCGTAGCTACGAAGTAATCAGGATGGACACAGTCCCTGTCCTACGTGGGGCTCACAGTCTTCATCCCCATTTTACAGATGAGGTCACTGAGGCACAGAGAAGAGATGCTCCACTTGGTGTGTTTAGAAGATTTTATCTTTGAACCCACCCCTTTTAAAATTCTCAAAGCACCCTGGCTACCTGCCCAGCCTTAGACTTGGGGAGATTTTTGCTGTTTTACTGGGGTTATCCAGATCCAAGAAATAGCTTGACCTTCATCGCATGATTCCAACTTTTGATTTGGGAGGAAATTGTATGGTTAAAGATGGGAATTGGGGTCTAAAAAGCATAGTTTAGTTGTCCAAAAAGTTCTTGGCAGAAGAAAACGCAGAGCACTTCTGGAAGACAGCTTCAGAATTAATCTTAGGTTTGACAGTGCTAATGGATAGCAAACTTCTAGGAAGTCCTCAGTTAACAATTACAGGTCCAGTGAGAATCAGATGTTAGTTGGGTCTTAAATCATTGAGCCTCTCCAACATTTTGGTTATCCTTCTCTGACCTTTGAGTCCCCCAGATTTCCCAGACTGAAAGAGAATCCAGTGTGTTTCTCTGAGGAGAGAGGCCTCAGCTCTGGACTTCCCTGAATGATGACAGCCTGGATATTTCTGGATTTCCTGAAGGAATGATTGCCCCTGCTTTCCAAGGAAACACCTGCTCCCTTTCCTGACCACTGCTGTTTCAGAGTTGGAGTCGGGGCTTGGGAATTTGGGGAGTGTATTGGGCCACTCATTTGCCTTCCAACCCCCATTCCCAAAACTTCCGTAGGTTTTCTTCTTTTAAAAATACTGGCTGAATTCTACATGTGCCATAAAAAGTTGGTCTTTATGTGATCTTATTTTGTTTACCTCTTTGCCCCGCACATGCCCAGTGAATTTCACATTTTCTGCCAAATATTCCCACACCATGATCTTTGGGCCAAATTTATTTTTCCCCATCTCATTTTGTTGTCTGCGTAATCACGATTTCTCCTTGGAAAGAGAATGATGGAAAAAGTAGTAACCTGATAATCTAAACTTATGGATGAATTGGTTTCCAGGTCGAGCGGTATCTTCATTTGGAAGATGTTATGTTAAAATAATTGATTTTTCAATATTTCCCTCAAAGAATTAAAACCTGCTGTTCTTTTTCTATTTGGTTCTCCCCAGCTCAGCCCGGTTTTTAGAGACACAGTCCTGAAGGGAACTTTTAATGCCACCTTGCCTAATCCTCTGTTGAATCCAGTGGAAAACCCACCAACCAGACCTGACCCATTGGGAGACAAACTTGGGATAACGAAATGGTGAGTATATACCTGATTTCATTAAAAAAAATGCAGAGGCCTCAGAGCTGAAGTCCCTATATTCTGGAGTTGGAATATTGTATCTAAACTAGCCTGGATCCTTGTTCCCTGTGGCTTTGCCTCTTCTCCTCTCTTGGAAAGTCCAATGTTTATTCTGATGCGGTGGGACGAAGCGCTTAGGACAGAGCTCTGCACACAGGAAGTGCGTAATAAATACGATTGAGTGAATAAGTGTGTGCAAAGAAAGGGAGAGGTCAACATCAGGGCATAGGTTAAAACAAAAGGGGTACAAATCCATCTGTTGATACCTATTCCAGCGAGGAAGTAGTGTTACCTGGTGGATAGAGCATGGACCCGGGAGTTAGGAGAAGCGGGTTTCTAATCCCAGCTCTGCCACTTGTCTGCTCGGGAACCCTGAGCAAGTCACTTAGATTCTCTGTGCCTCATTTACCTCATCTGTAAAGTGGGGATTAAGACTGTGAGCCCCTTGTGGGACAGGAACTATGCCCAACCTGATTAACTCGTATCTACCCAAGCGCTTAGAACAGTGCTTGGCATATAGTAAGCGCTTAACAAACATCATAATTATTATCGCTACTATAGGATAGTGTCATCCAGGTCTCACAATCTACATATTACTGCATTTTTTTATTTTTTTCTTTATTCAATCTGTTAAGCACTTAATATGTGCCAGGCACTGTATTAAGCGCTGGACTGGAAACAAGCTAATCAGGTTGGACTCAGTCCCTGTCCCACACAGGACTCGCAATCTCCATCCGCATTTTACAGATGAGGTAATTGAGGCACAGAGAATTGAAGTGATTTGCCCAAGTCACACAGCAGACAAGTGGCAGAGCCGGGATTAGAACCCAGGTCCTCCTGACTTCTGACTCTCCCGGGCTTGGGAGTCAGAGGTCGTGGGTTCTAATGCCGGCCCCACCACTTATCAGCATTGTGACTTTGGGCAAGTCACTTCACTTCTCTGTGCCTCAGTTACCTCATCTGTAAAATGGGGATTAAGACTGTGAGCCCCATGCAGGACAACCTGATTACCTTGTATCTCCCCCAGCGCTTAGAACAGTGCTTGGCACATAGTAAGCGCTTAACAAATGCCATCATCATCCGTATTATTATTATCATTTTTATTATTATGACTTTCAGGCCCATGCTCTATCCACTAGGCCAAGCTGCTTCTGCCCTGTCATTTTTACTGTCGTTTTATATTTTACCTTCTGTGACTAGTCACATGATACAATATACACTGTGGAATGTAGTCAGTCACCTTAGCAACAGAGAACTCAATGCCTTTGGTGAATTTTATCTTTGGGACCTCACCTTAGTAGCCTCGTTTACAATGCTACAGTTGCAGGAAAATGCAAAGTCCAACCCTGAGACCTTTAGACCATTACCGATCTTACAGCGCTTAGTACAGTGCCTGGCACGTAGTAAGCGCTTAACAAATACCATCATTATGAATTATTATTATTATTACTACAATAGCATTTGAAATCATCAAGGAATCAGGGCTCTGGAATGTTTTAAAGATCTAGTGAAGAACACCCACAAGCAGTGAAACATAGCATTCATTCATGAAGTGGGGAGAGCTACTCAATTTTTCTACGCCTCAGTTTCATCAGCTGTTAAAATGAGGATAAAATACCTATTTTCCCTCCTTAAGCAGTGGGCTTTATGTGGGATGGGGACTGTGTTGGATAGCATAAGCTCCTAGAGGGCAGGAATCTTGTCTAGCTAATCCAAGGTAATCTCTCAATAATTTTAGTATAGTACTCTGCTACAAGTTCAATTAATACCACTGATTGACTGGCTGTATTGGATTTACAGTCCTGAGCACAGTTCTTGGCACATAGTAAATGCTTAATAACCAATCAATCAATGGAATTTATTTATTTATACAGTGCAGAGCACTGTATGAAGCTCTTGGGAGCATACAATACTTCAGGATTAGCAGACATGTTCCCCGCTTATAATGAGCTTACAGTCTAGAGGGAGAGATGGACGTTAATATGAATAGATAATTCATAATAAATAATTTAAAGATATGACATAAATGCTGAGGGGTCGGAAGGGGGGCGAATGTCACCCAAAGTCACAGATCCAAGTGCATAGGCGATGTAGAAGGGAGAGTGAGCTGTGGAAAAGAGAGCTTTAAAAGGGAAAGACATCTTGGTGGAGACGTTACCTTAATGAGAAGCAGCATGGTGTAGTAGATAGAGCACGGACCTGGGATGTAGAAGGTCATGAGTTCTAATTCTGACTCTGCCATTTGTCTGCTGTGACACCTTGAATAAGTCACTTCACTTCTCTGGGCCCCAGTTCCCTCATCTGTAAACTGGAGATTGAGACTGTAAGCCCCATATGGGACAGGGACTGTCTCCAACCTGATTTGCTTGTTTCCACCCCAGCACTTAATACAGTGCCGGGCACATAGTAAGCTCTTACCAAATATCATTATTATTATGATTATTAATAATAAATGCCATTCTCATTATTATCATCATCATTTTTGTTATTAAAGACTGGGGCATAAAAGTTGAAAATGGCAACCAGCCCATATAGGAAAAACCCTTTAACACAAACAGGATCTATCCTTACTTTGACAATTCCCCGTCGTCTTTTCCTCCACGTTCAGTGGCAGCTTTTTCAAACATGAAGGATGGCTAAATATAGTAAAGGTGGCAAACTCTAGGTTCAGAACAAGCAGCACATAGCATGACTTACTAGGTATTTCCATTACGCTTTAGTAAATCGATCAATTCAGTGTGAAATCTTCGTGCCATTGAATTTTGCATTTCAAATAAGATGCAGAGCAACTCGAATGTGTTAAATATGCTGAAAAAAGTCTCCAGTTCGGCTTTAGGAAGTGCGCTTACTGTAATGGAGTCTTATTTTCTTTCCACAGACTTATTCCAATATTAGTATCCAGTAATAGAGCCAGCGGAAAGTTCCTTTCACAAAGAAAAGCCTCCATTTCGATGATCTCCAAGAACCACTCAAAGAAACATAATTGCTCTGCTAACCTCAGGAGATAGAAAACCTTTCCTTACAAAACATCGTACTTCATTCATCTTTCCTTTCTGCTTTCGCTCTGTTCCAGAGGAAGCATAGATCCATCCGCTTCAATCTCCCTTAACATACATTACTTGTGGTTTCTCTTTCCAGAGTACAAAGCTGCATAAAAATATGTAACGAAAAGGCTTTTTCGTGTCCGTTGCTTAACTTCATCCTGTAAGCGTTGAATGCTGTTGGCATTAAAAGAGCAGGCCCTCTGAAACCAAGGATTCTGGGTATCCAGCCTACTCATCTAACAGAGTAATTGTCTTTTATATCATTTCTGAGATATACAGAAGAAGAGGCCAAAGGGCACCGTGTTCAAAACCATGATAACAATAATGGTGGTGTTGGTTAAGTGTTTGCTTCTTCTTCTTCAATCGTTTTTGTTGAGCACTTACTGTGTGCAAAGCACCGTGCTAATCACTTGGGAGAATACGATATAGCAATAAGCAGGCACATTCCCTGCCCACGATGAGCTTGTAGTCCAGGGTGGGAGACAGACATGAATATAAATAAATTAATTACAGATATGGACAGAAGTGCTGTGGGGCGGGGAGAAGGGGATGAATAAAAGGAGCAATTCAGGGTGATGCAGCGGGGAATGGGAGAAGAGGAAAGGGGGCCTTAAGGGAGGTATGACAGAGGAGATGTACTTTCAATAAGGCTTTGAAATGGGGGAGAGTCATTGTCTGGCAGATTTGCAGCGTGGCTCAGTGGAAAGAGCCTGGCCTTTGGAGTCAGAGGTCATGGGTTTTATTTTATTTTATTTTATTTTATTTTATTTTATTTTGTTGGTATGTTTGGTTCTGTTCTCTGTCTCCCCCTTTTAGACTGTGAGCCCACTGTTGGGTAGGGACTGTCTCTATGTGTTGCCAATTTGTACTTCCCAAGCGCTTAGTACAGTGCTCTGCACATAGTAAGCGCTCAATAAATACGATTGATTGATTGATTGATTGATGGGTTCGAATCCAGGCTCTGCCAATTAATAATAATAATAATAATAATGTTGGCATTTGTTAAGCACTTACTATGTGCCAAGCACTGTTCTAAGCGCTAGGGTAGATACAAGGTAATCAAATTGCCCCACATGGGGCTTACAGTCTTCATCCCCATTTTCCAGATGAGGGGACTGAGGCCCAGAGAAGTGAAGTGACTTGCCCAAGGTCACACAGCTGACAAGTGGTGAACCCACGACCTCCGACTCCAAAGCCCGGGCTCTCTCCACTGAGCCATGCTGCTTCCACTGAGCCAATTGTCAGCTGTGTGACTTTGGGCAAGTCACTTAACGACTCTGGGCCTCAGTTCCCTCATCTGTCAAATGGGGATTAAGACTGTGAGCCCCCCCGTGGGACAACCTGATCACTTTGTCACAGGACAGTGCTTTGCACGTAGTAAGCGCTTAATAAATGCCATTATTATTATTATTTGAGGAGGGAGGGCGTCCCAGGCCAGAGGCAGGATGTGGGCGAGAGGTCAGTGGCGAGAAATGAGTTTGAAATATAGCGAGAAGCTCGGCACGAGAGGAGCAAAGTGTGGGGGCTGAATAATATGGAGGTGGATGGGCCACCACTGATGGTCTTTGAGGAATAGGAAACAGGGCCTGAACGTTTCTGTAAAATAACAACTTAGGTGACAGAGTGAAGTATGGAAAGAGAAGGGAGGCCAGGAGGTCAGAAAGAAGGCTGATAATCCCAGTGCTTTGCACATAGTAAGCGCTTAATAAATGCCATTATTATTATTATAACGGGGGAGAGGATAAGCGATTGTGTTAACATAGCAGCTTGGATGGAGAGGCGAGGGTGGATTTTTAATGATGTTGTGAAGGTGAAATTCAATTTGATCGTATTCATTAAGCACTTACTGTGTGCAGAACACTGTACTAAGCGCTTGGGAGAGTACAATATAACAATCAACAGACACGTTCCCTGCCCACAGGAGGCGTATGAATCAGCATAGATTGACTGATTGACTGACTAGTGGAAAGACATGGAGTCTGGGAATATATATGTTGCCAACTTGTACTTCCCAAGCGCTTAGTACAGTGCTCTGCACACAGTAAGCGCTCAATAAATACGATTGATTGATTGAATAAAGATATCTGGGTTCTAGTCAATCACTTAATGGTATTTTTTGAGCACTTAAAAAAACGCCCCAGCACTTAGAACAGTGCTTTGCACATAGTAAGTGCTTAATAAATGCCATCATTATTATTACGAGCTTACAGTCTAGAGGCGGATACAGGCATAAAATATGAATAAATAGTCCGGGCTTCATCCCTTGCCTTCTGTGTGACTTCGGGAAAGTGACTTGATTTGTCTCTGCCTCAGTTTCCTCACCTGTTAAATGGGGATTAAATACTTGTTCCCCCAAGTGCTTAGTGTAGTAGTCTGCACACAGTGAGCACTCAATACATGTTGTTGTGGCTCAATGGACAGAGCCCAGGCTTGGGAGTCAGAGGTCATGGGTTCAAATCCTGGCTCTGCCAATTGTCAGCTGTGTGACTTTGGGCGAGTCACTTCACTTCTCTGGGCCTCAGTTACCTCATCTGTAAAATGGGGATTAAGACTGTGAGCCTCACGTGGGACAACCTGATCACCTTGCATCCTCCCCAGCGCTTAGAACAGTGTTTTGCTCATAGTAAGCGCTTAACAAAATGCCATCATTATTATTAAATGATTGTGAGAACCTTATGAAAAAGAGACTATATCTGATCTACTTGCATTGTATCTGCCCCAGTGCTGGATGCATAGTGAGTTCTTAGCATTTACCGCAGTTATTAATAATAATAGTAATAAAAATAATGCCATTTATTAAGCACTTACTATGTGCAAAGCACTGTTCTAAGCACTGGGGAGGTTACAAGGTGATCAGTTTGTCCCACAGGGGGCTTACAGTCTTCCCAAGCGCTTAATACAGTGCTCTGCACACAGTAAGCGCTCAATAAAAACGATTGAATGAATAAATGAATGAAATGACTTGCCCAAAGTCACACAGCTGACAATTGGCGGAGCCGGGATTTGAACCCATGACTCTGCCCCCAAAGCCCACGCTCTTTCCACTGAGCCATGCTGCTTCTCACTAATTATAATTAGTGAGAATAATTAGCTTAATTAGAATAATTAGCTTCTCATAATTATTACTATTATCCCACATGGGGCTCGTAATCTATAGGGGAGGCAGAACAGGTATTGAATCCCCATTTCACAGATGAGGGAAATGAGGCACGAGAGGTGAAGTGACTCGCCCAAGGTCACACAGAGGGCTAGTGGCAGAGCTGGGGTTAGAACCTGGGACCTCTGACCCCCAGGCCCGTTCACCTTTTCCACTGCTTTTCTACAGGCTGTGAAATTAAGACTAATTTTTCGTTGTTGCCGTATAAATGTAAACTGCTGTTCTTAGCTAAATAGTAGGAGCTAACTACCAATTAAAAAGCATTCTTCAATAGATCATTGCTGTGTTCAGCAATAAAGAGCTTTGGATTTACTGTAACCATCAATAATGTTTTTTATCACTGCCTAGTAAAGACAAGCTCGGCTATTCCATCCCATTAGAGCAACGTCCTCAGATATTTTCACCATGTAACATCTTCCAGGTGTCCAGATCCCGGCCTCCTGTCTCCCCTCAGACAACCTTGCAGTTCAGAAAACAGACAAGATTTGCCCAGCAAGAAGCCATTTCACTTTTTGTGGTTTTTCTGGGCAGTTTTATTAAAAAAAAAGCAGCTTTTTAGGGCGGGAGTGGCCTAGTGGAATAGAGTCAGGCCTGGGAAGCAGAAGGACCTGGGTTCTAATCCTGGCTCCACCACTTATCTGCTGTGTGACCCTGGGCAAGTCACGTAGCTTCTCACAGCGCCTCAGTTCCCTCGTCTGTAAAATGGGGATTAAGACTGTGAGCCCCATGTGGGATAGGGACTATGTCCAAACTGATTAGCTCAAACCTTCCCCAGTGCTTAGAATAGTGCTTGGTACATTGTAAGGACTTAACAAAATACCATTATAATTATTAAGGAGCTTGCCGTCTAGAGTGGGAGATGGGCATTAAAATAAATTATGGATATGGACATAAGTGCTGTGGGGCTGAGGGTGGGGTGAATATTTAAGGAATATAAATCCAAGTTCATAGGTGATGCCGAAAGGAGAGGGAGTAGGGGAATAGAGGACTTAATCTGGAAAGGCCTAATGGAATGAACATTTCAGCAAGTGTCTATTTCCTTTCTTCTTATTTCTTGCCATAGATATACCTACTAATTCTACTGGGGTGCATTGAAAACGTAGTACATGAGTAAGAGAATACATACATAAGAGGGTTAGTATTGGGCATCCACTGTCTGTTCATTACTTGAAGAACCAAAGTCATAATAATAATGGCATTTATTAAGTGCTTACTATGCGCAAAGCACTGTTCTAAGCGCTCGGGAGGTTACAAGGTGATCAGGTTGTCCCACGGGGGGCTCACAGTCTTCATCCCCATTTTACAGATGAGGTCACTGAGGCTCAGAGAAGTGAAGTGACTTGCCCAAAGTCACACAGCTGACATCATTTCTGCTGTGATACCAGTCATAACAAATGGCTAATTTGAAAACTCCTGTATCTTGGTCATTCATTCATTCATTCATTCAATCCCATTTATTGAGCGCTTACTGTGTGCAGAGCACTGTACTAAGTGCTTGGGAAATACAAGTTGGCAACATATAGAGATGGTCCCTACCCAACAACGGGCTCGCAGGCTAGAATAATAATAATAATAGCATTTGTTAAGCATTTACTGTGCTCCAAACACTGTCCTTCCTAGACTGAGTTCCCTTTTTCCTCTCCTCCTCCCCGTCCCCCAACCCTACCTCCTTCCCCTCCCCACAACACCTGTATATATGTTTGTACAGATTTATAACTCTATTTATTTTACTTGTACATATTTCCTATTCTATTTATTTTGTTAATGATGTGCATTTAGCTTGAATTCTATTTGTTCTGACGACCTGACACCTGTCCGCATGTTTTGTTTTGTTGTCTGTCTCCCCCTTCTAGGCTGTGAGCCCGTTGTTGGGTAGGGCCCGTCTCTATATGTTGCCACCTTGTACTTCCCGAGCGCTTACTACAGTGCTCTGCACACAGTAAGCGCTCAATAAATATGATTGAATGAATGTCCTAGATACAAGATAATTCATTCAATCGTATTTATTGAGCGCTTACTGTGTGCAGAGCACTGGACTAAGCGCTTGGGAAGTACAAGTTGGCAACATATAGAGACGGGCCCTACCCAACAGTGGGCTCATGTTGAAGACAGCTTCTCTCTCTTATGGTACTCAAAGAGTAAGGGAGAAGGAGAATAGGCATTTTAGACTGTGAGCCCATTGTTGGGTAGGGACTGTCTCTATATGTTGCCAATTTGTACTTTCCAAGCGCTTAGTACAGTGCTCTGCACATAGTAAGCACTCAATAAATACGATTGATGATGATGATGATGATGATGAATCCTCATTTTACTGATGAGGAAACAGACACAGAGAAGTTAAGTGACTCACCCAAGGTCACCTAACAGTCAGGTGGTGGGGCTGGGATTAGAACCCAGCTCCTCTAACCCGTTGGCCCAGGGTACATCCACTAGATCACCCTGCTTCTCGGTGATTTCTCTTTATAGCCTCCTGAGAAGCAGTGTGGCCTAGTGGTTAGAGAACAGGCCTGAAAGTCCTTCTAAATCGTGCTTCGGATTAAGGGCTAACTATGTGCCAAGCGCTATGCAAGATGCAAGATAATCAAGTCAGACCCAGTCCCAAGGCTCATTCATTCAATCGTATTTATTGAGCGCTAACCGTGTGCAGAGCACTGCACTAAGCGCTTGGAAAGTGCAATTCAGCAATAATAATAATTCAGCAATAAGAACTAAGAGCTGCTATTTGATCCCCATTTTATGGGTGAGGAAACCGAGTAACGAAAAGGTTAAGGGATCTGCCCGAGGTCACCCAGCTGGCCTGGAGCAGAGCTAAGATTAGAAGTCCGGTCAGTGATAAATAGGTAGTCTCACTGATTCCAGTTCTTAGTGGTGGTATTTATTTTTATGAAGGACTTATTATACACCTATAGACTCTAATATATTTATATGATCTAATGCATAGAGTATATTATATCTACTCATATACTTATTCATATTAATGTCTACATATTATATAATATATATCTATTATTATATGCCTATAGGCTCAAATATATTTATGTGATCTGATACATAGAGTGCATTATATATACTCTCATATATTTATTCATATTAATGTCTATATATTATATAATATATAATATTTATATATTATTATATGCCTGTATACTCAAATATATTTATGTGATCTAATACCTAGAGTGCATTATACATAGTCTTGTATATTTATTCATATTAATGTCTATATATTATATAATATATAATATCTATATATTATATAATATATAATATCTATATATTATTATATACCTATAAATCAAATATATTTATATGATCTAATACATAGAGTGTATTATATATACTCTCGTATATTCATATTAATGTCTATATATTATATAATATATATCTATATATTATTATATACCTATAGAATCAAATATATTTATATGATCTAATACGTAGAGTGTATTATATACTCTAGTATATTTATTCATATTAATGTCTATATATTATATAACATATCTATATATTATTACATACCTATAGAATCAAATATATTTATATGATCTAATGTATAGAGTTTACTATATATACTCATATATTTATTCATATTAATGTCTAGATGTTATATAATATATAATATCTATATGTTATTACATACCTATAGACTCAGATATATTTATATGATCTAATACATAGAGTGTATTACATATACTCTCATATATTTATTCATATTAATGTCTATATATTATATAATATACAATATCTATATATTACATACCTATAGACTCAGATATATTTATATGATCTAATACATAGTGTATTATATATACTATCATATATTTATTCATATTAATGTCTATATATTATATAATATATCTATATATTATTGCATACCTATAGACTCAAATATATTAATATGATCTAATACATAGAGTGTATTATACTCTCATATATTTATTCATATTAATGTCTATATATTGTATTATATAATATATAATATCTATATAGTATGTACCTATAGACTCAAATATGTTTATATGCTCTAATACATAGTGTGTTATATATACTCTTGTATATTTGTTTATATTAATGTCTCTATATTATATTATTATATAGTATATAATGCTATATATTATATTTTCCCCTCTAGACTCGAAGCTCGTTGTGGCTGGGGAATGTGTCTGTTTATTGTTCTATCGTACTTTCCCAAGCGCTTGGCACAGTGCTCTGCACACAGTAAGCGCTCAATAAATATGACTGGCTGATAAGGCGTACTGTGAGGCGTACCTGGTAATCAGATCGGGCACAATCTGAACCCATCATCATCATCAATCGTATTTATTGAGCGCTTACTGTGTGCAAAGCGCTGTACTAAGCGCTTGGGAAGTACAAGTTGGCAACATATAGAGACAGTCCCTACCCAACAGTGGGCTCACAGTCTAAACCCAGAGACAGTATTGGAGATTCAGACCTTTCCCGAATCAAAGCCCACTTCCCAGTGCACATTTAGTCCAATCGCAGCAACTTCTCGCAGTTTTGCCAGGGAGAAGCTGGCCCCCATCCCTGCCCAGTTCTGAACATATCAACCGATGTCACGCCCCTTCTTGCCGATCGCCCCGTATAAATCACCTCGGTATTTCCGCTGCGACTCAGCTACCCTTTCCGTTCGAATCCATCTCCCAGGTCAGAAGGAAAGTAGTCAAGTCTGGCTATTGATCTCAAGAAGGGTGGATTGAATTTACGCAGCGGGACTCCTTTGCTAGAGAGCGGAGTTGTCCGAACATCCTACCGGCTTCCTGTTGATCAATGCCGCATTTTCCAGCGCCCAATTCCGGCAGAGGGTCTAAATCATGGAGCACTCAAACTGTTGTTTTCGAAACCTTTTAATCTAATTGGAAAAAATCCTCCTTCCTCCTGATAATAAATAGGCACTAAACTGTCTGCCCCTAATTGAGCGGCAGTAATTTATGGGGCTCCCCACCGCTTCCCTTCCTTTTAATCAGCGGCCTGCGTTCTGTCTTCGACCAAGGTTCTGACCGAAGACACGTGCTAAACATCGCCAAGGAATAAATCGTTTTCGTGGTTGGCAGGTGCCCTGCCCGTTTGCTTCCTATCTGATCCCTGCTCCTCATCAAGACTGTAAGCTCACTGTGGGCAGGGAGTGCGTCTGTTTAGTGTTATATTGTACTCTTCCCAGAGCTTAGTACAGTGCTCTGCACATCGAAAGTGCCCAATAAATACGATTGAATGAATGAAATCCAATCAGGTGGCAGAGACCACTTGATCTCAGCGTTTCCTCAAACTGCTCGGAAAAAGATGGCCGAACCCATCCTCGGGGTTCACACCTCATGTCTGTCAATCATTGGTATTTATTGAGCACCTACAGTGTGCAGAGACTAGATGAAGCGCTTGGGAGAGTACTGTATAACAGATTTGGTAGACACAGTCCCTTCCACAAGGGGATTACAGTCTAGAGGGGAAGCATACAGGCCTGGGAATCAGGGTTGACAAAGTCAATCGGTCAGTCAGTTGTACTTATTGAGCACTTACTGTGTGCAGAACACTGTACTAAGCGCTTGGGAGAGTACAATATAACAACATAACAGACACATTTCCTGCCCACAAGGAGTTACAAGTGACAGAGTTGGGGGACCAGGATTTAAACATGTCCCTACCACTAGCCTACCATGTGACCTTGGGCTAATCACTTAACTTTGTTTTGCTTCAGTTTCCGACATTCATTCAGTCAGTCATATTTATTGAGCGCTTACTGTGTGCTGAGCACTGTACTAAGCGCTTGGGAAGTACAAGTTGGCAACATATAGAGACGGTCCCTACCCAACAACAGGCTCACAGTCTAGACATCTAGACGTGATTATCTTGTATCTACCCCAGTTTTTAGTACAGTGCTTGGCACGTAGTAAGTGCTTAACTCATGTCCCGATTATTATCTCTGCAGGTTGGACACTATCCCTGTCCCATGTAGACTGTGAGCCTGTTGTTGGGTAGGGACCGTCTCTATATGTTGCCAACTTGTACATCCCAAGTGCTTAGTACAGTGCTCTGCACCCGGTAAGCGCTCAATAAATACGATTGAATGAATGAATGAATATGGGGCTCACATCTTGGGGATCAGAGGGCATGGGTTCTAATTCCGGCTCTGCCACTTGCCTGCTGTGTCACTTTGGGCAAGCCACTTAACTTCTCTGTGCCTCGTTACCTCATTTGTAAAATGGGGATTAAAACTATGAGCCCCAAGTGGGACAAACTGATTACCTTGTATCTACCCCAGTGCTTAGAACAGTGCTTGACACATAGCGCTTAACAAATATCATTATTATTATTAATGGGTAATGAATCCTGATTTTACAGACGAGGAAAATGAGTGACTCGTTCGAGGTCACAATGTGGGAAATTGGTGGGGTCGGGATTAGAACCCTGTTCCTTTGATTTCCACATCCTCCTTTCCCTAGGCCATGGGGCTTCCTTGGGGTGGTTTTCTGTCCTGAAGTTTCCGGAACAAAAACTTCAGACTGTTCTCCACTGGGGATTCCTTCAATGCCACTGCCCGTGGCCTGTCAGGAGGACAATCCCCTCTGGAGCCTGGTTGATGTTGTTTGCGTCCCCTCTCTCCCTCAGACTGTTTCCTTTGGCCATTCCCAGCTGTGCCCCCAACAAACAGGGCCTGGTGGGCCTCTCTAATCTCTCCGCCGCGTGTCTGGACGTTAGCTAATGCCACTGGAGAGCGTTCGGGACCCGAAACAGGGACACTGCCTTAGAGGCCACAGAGCCAAAAAGTGGTAGAGCCGGAATTAGAACCCAGGACCTTCTGATTTCCAGACCCGTGTTCTATCCACTACGCCAAGCCGCTTCCTTTACCTAACCACCATCTCTCTTTCGGCTCCTTCGGGGACAGGCTCCGAGAAGGTCAAAATGGTGCTCGGCCCTGTATCCAAGATGAAAATTTCTGAGGCCGTATCCCCAGAAAAGAAAGCAGCCCCCTCGGGTGATCCAGATAGCAGGGATGAATGTTGGCAGAAAACTCTGCTTTACAGACAATCCCGGGAGCAAAGACATCTGCTTAAAAAGCAAGGGTCTGTGGGTGATTTTCGGCTCCATGCCATTGAGGATACCTTACTATTAAAATCATGGCCCGTGGATCTGATATTTGTGTGCAATGTTTACGGTTCTAACCTTGAAGAATAACCTTGAAAGTCTGGCAGCCAACCCACCGCTTCACTAAGTACCGACTGAGCTCAGAGCGGGATTTAGAGGGCAAACAGAAGACAGTTTTCATCACCGAAGATCTTGCAGTATACCTTGCCAATTTTAATCAGTCTTGGAAATGATTTCCCTTTTAAAATAATGAGAACAACTCGTATTGGTCTAGCCCTTTCATTTTTTCACGGATATTTTCCCCTTTCATCTTATCTTTCTTGCATCCCTGGCAGGTTGGGAAGTTGGTACTATTATCCCCATTTTACAGATGAGGGAACTGAGGCACAGAGAAGGTAAGCGACATGTCTGAGGCCCCACGGCAGGCCAGGATATAGATCTGTCCCTACATGTCCAATCTGATGATGATAACAATAATAAATAAATAATAATATATATGGGGAAGCAGCATGGTTTAGTGGAAAGAGCATGGGCTTGGGAATCAGAGGTCATGGGTTCTAATCCTGGCTTAGTACAGTGATCTGCACACAGTAAGTGCTCAATAAATACTATTGAGTGAATGAATGAATAAACCTACAGTTACAAGGATTTATATCTATATCCATCTATCTATAAGTATATGTCTGCGTATGTATATGTGTATGTATGTATATAATAATAAAATAATAATGGTATTTGTTAAGCGCTTACTATGTGCCAAGCACTGTTCTAAACCCTGGGGTAGATACAAGGTATACATCTCTATATGTCTATATATCTATCTATATCTATACATCTATCTCCATCCATATCTATATCTCTATTCATCTCTGTTTACTCTATTTTACTTGTGTAGTACATATTTTCTATTCTATTTTGTTAATGTTGTGCATCTAGCTTTATTTCTATTTATTCTGATGACTTGACATCTGTCCACTTGTTTTGTTTTGTTGCTTGTCTCCCCCTTCTAGACTGTGAGCCCGCTGTTGGGTAGGGATCGTCTCTATATGTTGCCAACTTGTACTTCCCAAGCGCTTAGTACAGTGCTGTGCACACAGTAAGCACTCAATAAATACGACTGAATGAATGAATGATTTATCAGCATTTCCATATATCTAGTTTGTAAGCTTTTGAGAACAGGGAACGTGTCTGTTCATTCTGTAGTATGGAACTTTTCCAAATGCTTAGCATAGTGCTCTGCACATAGTAAGCACTTAGTAAATGCTATTGATTGGTACAGTTTAATGGAAATAGCGCGGACTTGGAAGTCAGAAGTCGTGGGTTCTAATCCCGGCTCTGCCACTTGTCAGCTGGGTGACTTTGGGCAAGTCACTTCACTTTTCTGTGCCTCAGTTACCTCATCTGGAAAACGGGGATTAAGACTGTGAGCCCCAAGTGGGATAACCTGGTTACCTTCTATCTACCCCAGCCCTTAGAACAGCGCTTGACACATAGTTAGTGCTTAACAAATACCATCATCATTATTATTGTTATGCCTTTATACATATGTATATACATATACTGTATTTACAAACACCCACAGGCATACATAAATAGTTCTATGATATGTATGTAGATATTTGCCTTACTATTAAAGTCTTCCTGCACAGGGAAATTAATTGTGGCATTTGCTCAGCACTTACTAAGTGCCAAGCACTGTACAAAGTGTTGGGATAAGTTCAGCTCCTGTTAGGGATGTCAGCCTAGTTGTAATCTCCTTGAAGACAGGGATTGTGTCTTTCAACTCCACTAGTTAGCTTCTAGAGGGCAGAGATCTTGTTTTCTAGCTTGGTTATACTCTCCTAAACACTTAGTTCAGTGCTCTGCCCATAGTAAGTACTCAGTAGATATCATCGGCTGATTGATTGTACTCTTCCCAACCACTTAGTACAGTGTCCTCATATTGTACCTGCTCAAATACTATGGACTGATTGATTCCCCAAATTCCCCCAGTCAAATGATTCATAGAATTTACTGAGCACTTACCGTATGCAGAGCACTGTACTAAGCACTTGGGAAAGTGAGAAAGTACGATGCACTTTGAATAGTCGAATGAATAGTTGGCAAATACCATTAAAAATAAATAGTAGGCATGATTCCTAACCTCAGGGAATAGTTGAATAGTTCATTCATTCAGTTGTATGCAGCATGGCTCAGTGGAAAGAGCCCGGGCTTTGGAGTCAGAGGTCATGGGTTCAAACCCCGGCTCCGCCAATTGTCAGCTGGGTGACTTTGGGCAAGTCACTTCACTTCTCTGGGCCTCAGTTACCTCATCTGTAAAATGGGGGTTAAGACTGTGAGCCCCCCGTGGGACAGCCTGATCACCTTGTAACCTTTCCAGTGCTTACTGGCCTGGAATGCCCTCCCTCCCAACATCCGCCAAGCTAGCTCTCTTCCTCCCTTCAAGGCCCTGCTGAGAGCTCACCTTCTCCAGGAGGCCTTCCCAGACTGAGCCCCCTCCTTCCTCTCCCCCTCATCCCCCTCTCCATCCCCCCATCTTACCTCCTTCCCTTCCCCACAGCACCTGTATATAGGTATATATGTTTGTACATATTTATTACTCTATTTATTTTACTTGTACATATCTATTCTATTTATTTTATTTTGTTAATATCTTTGGTTTTGTTCTCTGTCTCCCCCTTCTAGACTGTGAGCCCACTGTTGGTCTCTATATGTTGCCAACTTGTACTTCCCAAGCGCTTAGTACAGTGCTCTGCACACAGTAAGTGCTCAATAAATACGATTGATTACTGTGTGCCAAGTAAGCACTTGGGAGAGAGCTGGGAGTCGTGTCCCCTGCCTATTAGGAGCTTAGTCTTCAGAAGCCTATAGACTGAAGGATCCCCCATCAGAGAGTCACTAAATGCTCTGATTCAAATTCAGGAATGGGCATTTTACGCCCACGGCCCCTGTGTGGCTAGGGCACTGAGTCAGGGCTTCTCTGGATTCGCTTGGTTTTACCAAGCAAACGGACAAGAAGAGGCAGCGTCCGATCACATGAACGCATTGTTCGGATGCTCCTCTTTGATACTCTGAATTCCATCCGTATTGCAGGGGCCGTTACGAATCGAATTTTCATTTTGCTTGATGGCTCACGGTGGAGGGGGCTGTGGCATTTCAATTCAGGAAGGGGCCATCTTTTCTGATTGCTTGTTCTGCTCAACCGAGAAGACCAAGGTACTTTGCCGGAACCGGAGTGTTTTATGACTTCCGCACCAAATCCTGCATATCAATGAATCCTCCTCGTCTTTTGTGCTGGTATCCTCTATCTGTAATTTATTTTAACATCTGTCTCCTCCACTACATTGGAAGTTCCCTGAGGTTAGGAATCATGCCTACTATTTATTTTTAATGGTATTTGTTAAGCACTTACTATATGCCGGGCACTGTACTGAGCGCTGGGGTAGATAATCAGTCTTAATCGCAGTCACCATTTTACGGGGAAATGAGGCCCAGGGAATTGACTTGCCCAGGGTCACACAACATTCATTCATTCATTCAATCGTATTTATTGAGCACTTACTGTGTGCAGAGCACTGTACTAAGCGCTTGAGAAGTACAAGTTGGCAACACAACAGACAAGTGTTGGAGCTGGATTAGAACCCAGGTCCTTCTGACTCATAGGCCTGTGCTCTAACCACTGGGCTTACTGCTTCCCACTACTAACTCTATTGTACTCAGCCTAAGTGCTTCGGACAGTGCTCTGCAGAGATCAAATATTCGGTAAGTATCATTGATGAATTGATTAATGGTTCATTAATACATGGGAAATAAAACGAAGTGTTCAGTGCTTTCTGTGGGGTTGGGGATTTGGTGGCCAAGACTTCCCACCAAAGAGAAGCAGCGTGGCTCAGTGGAAAAAGCATGGGCTTTGGAGCCAGAGGTCATGGGTTCAAATCCTGGCTCCGCCACTTGTCAGCTATGTGACTTTGGGCAAGTAACTTCACTTCTCTGTGCCTCGGTTACCTCATCTGTAAAATGAGGATTAAGACTGTGAGCCCCCCGTGGGACAACTTGATCACCTTGTAACCTCCCCAGGACTTAGAACAGTGCTTTGCACATAGTAAGCACTTAATAAATGCCATTATTATCATTATTAGTATTATTATTATTAATCCCACGTCAAAGTTCAGAGGGATGCCTCCCACTCTCTTCCAGTAGAAATTCATTCATTCTTTCATTCAGTGATATTTATTGATTGCTTACTGTGTGCAGAGCACCGTACTAAGTGTTTGGGAGAGTACAATCTAAAAATAAATGGACACATTCCCTGTCCACAGCGAGCTTAGCATCTAGAGGGAAAGATAGAACAAGAAATAAATAAATGACAGATTTGGGCATAAGTGCTATGGGGCTGGGAGGGGGGGATGAATAAAGGGAGTAAGTCAGGATGATGCAGAAGGGAGTGGGAAAAGAGGAAAGGAGAGCTTAGTCAGGGAAGGCCTCTTGGAGGAGATAGGACTTCAGTAAGGCTTTGAAGGTGGAGAGAGTCTGATTTGAGGAAGAAGCGCATTCTAAGCCAGCGGCAGGGTGTGGGCGAGGGGTCAGAAGTGAGGTGGATGAGTTTGAGGTAAATCTTGCTCGATTACCCTGTAACAAAGGAGGAAGTAGAGTTCTGGCCTTCTGTTATTTCTACTCCTCTTTTCTCTTCTCTTTTCTCTTCTCCTTTTCTCTTCTCTTCTCTTCTCTTCTCTTCTCTTCTCTTCTCTTCTCTTCTCTTCTCTTCTCTTCTCTTCTCTTCTCTTCTCTTCTCTTCTCTCTCGCTTCCCTTGCCTTCCCTTCCCTTCCCTTCCCTTCCCTTCTCCCCTCCCCTTTCTCTTCTCTTCTCTTCTCTTCTCTTCTCTTCTCTTCTCTTCTCTTCTCTTCTCTTCTCTTCTCTTCTCTTCTCTTCTCTTTTGTGAATATGTTTGGTTTTGTTCTCTGTCTCCCCCTTCTAGACTGTGAGCCCACTTTTGGGTAGGGACTGCCTCTATATGTTGCCAACTAGTACTTCCCAAGCATTTAGTACAGTGCTCTGCACACAGTAAGCGCTCAATAAATACGATTGATTGATTGACTGATTCTACTAGAACCCACTAGCGAGAGTGTCAGCCTAAAGTAATTGATCCTGGAGGCCATTTGATCTCTTCTTCTTTGCCCAATGGCTTGAATACAAGTGGTTCTCAGACGTCTGTATAGTTCCAGAATGTCCCAATCAATCAATCAATGGTATTTATGAACACCTACTGTGTGCAGAGCACTGTACTAAGCCCTTGGGGAGAGTAAAATGCAACAGAGTTGGTAGACACATTCCCTGACCACAACAAGGCGCAGCGTGGTCTAGCATTCATTCATTCATTCAATCTTCTTCAACGCTTACTGTGTGCAGAGCACTGTACTAAGCGCTTGGAAAGTACAAGTTGGCAACATATAGAGATGGTCCCTTCCCAACAGCAGGCTCACAGTCTAGCAGACAGAGCATGGGCCAAGGAGCCCGGAGGACCAGGCTTCTAATCCCAGCTGTTTGACCTTGGGTGAGTCACTTCACTTCTCTGTGCCTCAGTTCCCTCATCTGTAAAATGGGGATTAAGACCGTGAGCCCCATGTGGGCCATGGACTGTGCCCGACTTGATTAGTTTGTATCTATCCCGGGCATCAGTACAGTGCCTGGCACATAGTAAGCACTTGACAAATATCATAAGCAAGCTTACATTCTAGAGAAGTGACAGGAGTTTCTCTTGAAACCTCATTTTTCAGAGCTCAAGAGGTCTTTTCCACTCTTTCTCAGAGTCTCCAAAGACCAAAAGGCACTGAAGTTTCTCAAAAATGCGCCAGCACCTGCAGAATCCCCCTGACCCTCACCCAGAGCTCCCCGGGCAGCGGGCAAAGAAAACAACGTCTGCTTTCTTCTTTGATTTTTGCCAAAAGCCCAAGTCGAATGTTGCCTATTTGATTCCAGAATGCTAATTACCCAAGAGACGGCCCTCTGCTTCTTGCTAAGTGGAAATCGTCCAGCAAGAAAGCAAGCCAAGCTTCTGCTCGGTTCCCGGGATTAAAGTATTAGGCTGATGTCCATCTCTCAAGTTTGAACAGTGTGTCTGCAAGGGCGGAAACGTCGCCCGGCTGAATTCTGGCGAGTCGTCCAGAGTGGAAGGCCAAAGGGGGAGAACGAGCAGGTTGGCTGAATCAAACTCAAGCTATCCTAATGAAATCTTGTTTTCCTCCTTCTTAACACCTTCTCCAGGTAAAGCTGAAATTCAGAGTCCTTTACTGTCCGGCAGAGAGCCGAATGCCAGCCAGTGGGAAATACTGAAGTGACAAAGGACTGGGCTAAATAAAGCAATAACAGAATTTTTAGAGAGTCATTTCACCCTTGCCCAATCCTCAACCCATTCAACATCCAACTCCTACCCCCTGAGCATGAGTATCATAATACGGCAGTATGGCGTAAAAGTCAAGTGGCAGGGAATAAAACCAGTACTTTGGCCAGGTTCACAGAAAACACAGAGCACCCCACAGATTCCTAGGAAAACTGAAATTGGTTTTGTCGATTACCAGCTGGGGATCCTGCTGTGATTCTTCATTCATTTATTCATTCGTATTTGTTGAACACTTAACTGTGTGCTGAGCACTGTACTAATTCCTTCAGTCTTATTTACTGAGCGCTTCTGTGTGCAGAGCACTGTACTAAGTGCTTGGGAGAGTATGATACACCAATAAAGGACACATTTCCTGCCCAAAACGAGCTTTCAGTCAAGAGGAATTCATAACCTTCAGTTTGAGTAATAATGACTACTTGTTAAGCACTATGTTCATTCAATTGTATTTATTGAGCACTTACTGTGTGCAGAGCACTGTACTAAGCGCTTGGGAAGTACAAGTTGGCAACATATAGAGACGGTCCCTACCCAACAACGGGCTCACAGTCTAGAAGGGGGAGACGGACAACAAAACAAAACATGTGGACAGGTGTCAAGTCATCAGAATAAATAGAAATAAAGCTAGATGCACATCATTAACAAAGTAAATAGAATAGTAAATATGTACAAGTAAAATAAATAGAGTTATAAATCTGTACAAACAGTCCCCTCCCCCCGCTTTTAGACTGTGAGCCCACTGTTGGGTAGGGACTGTCTCTATATGTTGCCAACTTGTACTTCCCAAGTGCTTAGTACAGTGCTCTGCACACAGTAAGTGCTCAATAAATACGATTGATTGATTGATATATACAGGTGCCGTGGGGAGGGGAACTATGTGTCGAACACTCTGTTAAGCACTGGTGTAGATAGAAGATAATCAGGTCGGACGTAGTCCCGGTTCACCTGGAGCTCCTAGTCTAACTTAATAATAATAATAATAATAATAATAATAACAATGGCATTTGTTAATCGCTTACTATTTGATGAGCACTGTTCTAAGCGCTGGAAGGTACAAGGTAATCAGGTTGTCCCCCGTGGGGCTCACAGTCTTAATCCCCGTTTTACAGATGCGGTAACTGAGGCACAGAGGAGTGAAGTGACTGGCCCAAAGTCACACAGCTGGCAAGTGGTGGAGCCAGAATTAGAACCCATGACCTCTGACTCCCAAGCCTGGACTCTTTCCACTGAGCCATGCTGCTTCACTTGGAGGGGATTGGATTTAGTCTCCATTTTAAAGAGGAGGACACCAAGTCCCAGAGCAGCTAAGTGACTTCAATCAATCAATCAATCGTATTTATTGAGCGCTTACTGTGTGCAGAGCACTGTACTAAGCGCTTGGGAAGTACAAGTTGGCAACATATAGAGACGGTCCCTACCCAACAGTGGGCTGCCCAAGGTCACAGAGCAGACAAGTGGTGGAGCCGGGATGAGAACTCAGGTCATCTGATTCCCAAGATTGTGCTCCTTCCACAAGCTGAGCTGTTTCTAATAATGACCTACAGCCTGGCTCACTTCTCCCATGAACCTTTCCTGAAGAGACCATTTTACCCGACCTGCTACTTACTGAGTGCTTATTGTACGTAGAACACTGTACTGAGCGCTTGGGAGACTACAGTGCGATAGAGTGGGTAGACTTGATCCCTGTCCTCAAGGAGTTTACCCCTCCTTCCTCTTCCCCTCCTCCCCCCTCCATCCCCCCGCCTTACTTCCTTCCCTTCCCCACAGCACCTGAATATATGTATATATGTTTGTACATATTTATTACTCTATTTATTTTACTTGTACACATCTATTCTATTTATTTTGCTAATATGTTTTGTTCTCTATCTCCCCCTTCTAGACTGTGAGCCCGTTGTTGGGTAGGGACCGTCTCTAGATGTTGCCAACTTGGACTTCCCAAGCTCTTAGTACAGTGCTCTGCACACAGTAAGCACTCAATCAATATGATTGATTGATTGAGGAGCTAGACATTGAAATAAATTACAGAAGAGTATAAAGAGATGTACAAAAATAATAATAATAATAGTGGTATTTGTTAAGCGCTTCCTATGTGCCACGCACTGTACTAAGCACTGGGGTAGTTCAGTCATTCAGTCATATTTATTGGGCACTTTCTGTGTGCAGAGCACTGTACTATGTGCTTCGGAGACTATAGTATAATTGTGGTATTTTTTAAGCACTTCCTATGTGCCACGCACTGTACTAAACACTGGGGTAGTTCAGTCATTCAGTCGTATTTATTGGGCATTTTCTGTGTGCAGAGCACTGTACTAAGTGCTAAGGAGACTATAATATAATTGTGGTATTTGTTAAGCGCTTCCTATGTGCCACGCACTGTACTAAACATTGGGATAGTTCAATCATTCAGTTGTATTTGCTGAGGACTTTCTGTGTGCAGAGCACTGTATTAAGTGCTAAGGAGACTAGTATAATTGTGGCATTTGTTAAGCGCTTCCTATGTGCCACACACTGTACTAAACACTGGGGTAGTTCAATCATTCAGTCGTATTTATTGGGCACTTTCTGTGTGCAAAGCACTGTACTAAGCGCTTGGGAGACTATAGTACAACTATAAACAGACATATTCCCTGCCCACAATAAGCTTACAGTCGGAGGGGTGTGTAGTTGCAATATAATCAGGTTGAACCAGTCCCGGTCCCACATGGGACTCACAGTCTCAATCCCCATTTTACAGATGAAATAAACACAGAGAAGTGACGCTACTTGCCCAAAGCCATCCAGCCAATTTGTACTTAGTCCAGTGCTCTGCACACAGTAAGCGCTCAATAAATACGATTGAACGAATGAGTGAAAGTGGCGGAGCCAGGATGAGAATTTAGGTCCTTTCGACTTGCAGGCCTGGGCTCTATCCACTAAGCTACACTGCTTCCCTAAGTGTATAAGTAGGGAGAGTATTTAATTGCTTTAGGGGCATTCAGATAATAAATATTACTCTATTTATTTATTTATTTATTACTCTATTTATTTATTTATTATTACTCTATTATTACTCTATTTAATTATTTATTTATTTTACTTGTACATATCTATTCTATTTATTTTATTTTGTTAGTATGTTTGGTTTTGTTCTCTGTCTCCCCCCTTTTAGACTGTGAGCCCACTGTTGGGTAGGGACTGTCTCTATATGTTGCCAACTTGGACTTCCCAAGTGCTTAGTACAGTGCTCTGCACACAGTAAGCGCTCAATAAATACGATTGATTGATTGATTGATAGGGCACGGGCCTGGGACTCACAAGCTTTGCTTCCATTTGTCTGCTGCATGGGGTTAGGGCACGGGCCTGGGAGTCACAAGGTTTGCTGCCATTTGCCCGCTGCATAGGGATCCGCCAAGCTAGCTCTCTTCCTCCCTTCAAGGGCCTACTGAGAGCTCGCCTCCTCCAGGAGGCCTTCCCAGACTGAGCCCCTTCCTTCCTCTCCCCCTCATCCCCCTCTCCATCCCCCCTTCTTACCTCCTTCTCTTCCTCACAGCACCTGTATTTATATATATGTTTGTACATATTTATTACTCTATTTATTTTACTTGTACATATCTATTCTATTTACTTTATTTTGTTATTATGTTTGGTTTTGTTCTCTGTCCCCCCATTTTAGACTGTGAGCCCACTGTTTGGTAGGGACTGTCTCTATATGTTGCCAACTTGTACTTCCCAAGTGCTTAGTACAGTGCTCCGCACACAGTAAGTGCTCAATAAATACGATTGATTGATTGATAGGGCACGAGCCTTGGAGTCACAAGGTTTGCTGCCATTTGTCTGCTGCATAGGGTTAGGGTACGGGCCTGGGAGTCACAAGCTTTGCTGCTATTTGTCTGCCGCATAGGGATCCGCCAAGCTAGCTCTCTTCCTCCCTTCAAGGCCCTACTGAGAGCTCACCTCCTCCAGGAGGCCTTCCCTTCCTTCCTCTCCCCTCGTGCCCCTCTCCATCCCCCCATCTTACCTCCTTCTCTTCCCCACAGCACCTGTATATATGTATATATGTTTGTACATATTTATTACTCTATTTATTTATTGATTTTACTTGTACATATCTATTCTATTTATTTTATTTTGTTTGTATCTTTGGTTTTGTTCTCTGTCTCCCCGTTTTAGACTGTGAGCCCGCTGTTGGGTAGGGACTGTCTCTATATGTTGCCAACTTGTACTTCCCAAGTGCTTAGTACAGTGCTCCGCACACAGTAAGCGCTCAATGAATACGATTGATTGATTGATTGATAGGGCACGGGCCTGGGAGTCACAAGGTTTGCTGCCATTTGTCTGCTGCATAGGGTTAGCACACGGGCCTCGGTGTCACAAGGTTTGCTGCCATTGTCTGCTGCATAGGGATCCCCCAAGCTAGCTCTCTTCCTCCCTTCAAGGCCCTACTGAGAGCTCGCCTCCTCCAGGAGGCCTTCCCAGACTGAGCCCCTTCCTTCCTCTCCCCCACAACCCCTCTCCATCCTCCCATCTTACCTCCTTCTCTTCCCCACAGCACCTGTATATATGTATATATGTTTGTACATATTTATTACTCTATTTATTTTTTTATTTTACTTGTACATATCTATTCTATTTATTTTATTTTGTTACTATGTTTCGTTTTGTTCTCTGTCTCCCCCTTTTAGACTGTGAGCCCACTGTTGGGTAGGGACTGTCTCTATATGTTGCCAACTTGTACTTCCCAAGGGCTTAGTACAGTGCTCCGCACACAGTAAGCGCTCAATAAATGCGATTGATTAATTGATTGATTGACAGGGCACGGGCCTGGGAGTCACAAGGTTTGCTGCTATTTGTCTGCTGCATAGGGATAGGGCACGGGCCTGGGAGTCACAAGGTTTGCTGCTATTTGCTGCATAGGGATCCACCAAGCTAGCTCTCTTCTTCCCTTCAAGGCCCTACTGAGAGCTCACCTCCTCCAGGAGGCCTTCCCAGACTGAGCCCCTTCCTTCTTCTCCCCCTCGTCCCCCTCTCCATCCCCTCATCTTACCTCCTTCTCTTCCCCACAGCACCTGTATATATACATATATATATATACGTTTATACATATTTATTACTCTATTTACTTATTTATTTTACTTGTACATATCTATTCTATTTATTTTATTTTGTTGGTATGTTTGGTTTTCTTCTCTGTCTCCCCCTTTTAGACTGTGAGCCCACTGTTGGGTAGGGACTGTCTCTATATGTTGCCAACTTGGACTTCCCAAACGCTTAGTACAGTGCTCTGCACACAGTAAGCGCTCAATAAATACGATTGATTGATTGATTGATAGGGCACAGGCCTGGGAGTCACAAGGTTTGCTGCCATTTGTCTGCTGCATAGGGTTAGGGCACGGGCCTGGGAGTCACAAGGTTTGGTGCTATTTGTCTGCTCCATAGGGATCCGCCAAGCTAGCTCTCTTCCTCCCTTCAAGGCCCTACTGAGAGCTCACCTTCTCCAGGAGGCCTTCCCAGACTGAGCCCCTTCCTTCTTCTCCCCCTCTTCCCCCTCTCCATCCCCCCATCGTACCTCCTTCTCTTCCCCACAGCACCTGGATATATGTATATATGTTTGTACATATTTATTACTCTATTTGTTTATTTATTTATTTATTTTACTTGTACATATCTATTCTATTTATTTTATTTTGTTAGTATGTTTGGTTTTGTTCTCTGTCTCCCCCTTTTAGACTGTGAGCCCACTGTTGGGTAGGGACTGTCTCTATATGTTGCCAACTTGTACTTCCCATGCGCTTAGTACAGTGCTCTGCACACAGTAAGCGCTCAATAAATACGATTGGTGATGATGATCATCCCCATTTTACAGATGAGGGAACTGAGGCCCAGAGAAGTGAAGTGACCTGCCCAAAGTCACCCAACCGACAAGTGGCGGAGCCGGGATTTGAACCCATGACCTCGGACTCCAAAGCCCAGGCTTTTGCTACTGAGCCACGTTACTTCTCATTTACTGAGCACTTTCTGTGTGCAGAACACTGTACTGAGTGCTAAGGGGACTGTAGTAGAATTGTGGCATTTACACAGGAAATGAGAGGTGAGCCAGCTAAGGCTTGAGGAAGGAGAGAGAATTATGGTGGGAGTTTGAAAATGGAGAGAACCGTGGTCTGTAGAATTTGAAGGGAGAGAGAGTCCCAGGCTGGAGAGAGGGAATAATAATAATAATAATAATTGCATTTATTAAGCGCTTACTATGTGCAAAGCACTGTTCTAAGTGCTGGGGAGGTTACAAGGTGATCAGGTTGTCCCATGAGAGGCTCACAGTCTTAATCCCCATTTTACAGATGAGGAAACTGGGGCCCAGAGAAGTGAAGTGACTTGCCCAGAGTCACACAGCTGACAAGTTGCAGAGCCGGGATTTGAACTCATGACCTCTGACTCCAAAGCCCGGGCTCTTTCCGCTGAGCCACGCTGAGCAAGGGTTCGATGATGAGACAGACGATACTGATGGGCAGCAGCAAGGGCTAGTGGAAAGAGCCCAGATCTGGGAATCAGAGGACCTGGGTTCAAATCCCGATTCTGCCCCTTCACTCTGCCTCGGTTTCCTCAACTATCTGTGTGCCGATAGTTGTGTGCAGAGCACTGCTCTAAGCGCTAGGGAGGTTACAAGGCGATCAGGTTGTCCCCTGGGGGGCTCACAGTCTTCATCCCCATTTTACAGATGAGGTAACTGAGGCCCAGAGTTTTCTCATATGTTTCACCATATCGGGGTTGCCCATTTTTCTTTTCGCAGCCATTCTCTATTTCTCCTGCTGTTATTTTGGTCAGCAATGTCTTTGTAGCTTTTCTTGGGAAAAGATTGTTTAGCAGTCAGAACATATTCTTTCTCAAGTCCAAATTTGGCGCAAACCAATATCTCTTGGTATGGAACCATCTTTGTGGACAATGTTTTGTTGTCTGTCTCCCCCTTCTAGACTGTGAGCCCGCCGTTGGGTAGGGACCGTCTCTATATGTTGCCAACTTGTACTTCCCAAGTGCTTAGTATAGTGCTCTGCACACAGTAAGTGCTCAATAAATGCGATTGAATGAATGAATGAACTATCAGTTTCCTAGACTGTAAAACAGGGATTCAAAAACCTCTTCTCCCTCCTACTTAGACTGCAAGCCCCACGCGTGTCAGAGGCTGTGTCCGACCTGATTAACTTTTATGAACCATTCATCATCATCATCATCATCATCATCAATTGTATTTATTGAGTGCTTACTGTGTGCAGAGCACTGTCCTAAGTGCTTGGGAAGTACAAATTGGCAACATATAGAGACAGTCCCTACCCAACAGTAGGCTCACAGTCTCACAGGGGGAGACAGATAACAAAACCAAACATACTAACAAAATAAAATAAATAGAATAGATATGTACAGGTAAAATAAATAAATAAATAGAGTAATAAATATGTACAAACATATATATACATATTTATTCATCCATTCAATTGTATTTATTGAGTCCTTCTGGTGTGCAGAGCACTATACTAAGCGCTTGGGAAGTACAAGTTGGCAGCATATAGAGACGGTCCCTATCCAACAACGGGCTCACAGTCTAGAAGGGGGAGACAGACAACGAAACAAAACTATTGAAGCACAGTAAGTGCTTAACAAATACCATAAATAAAATAATGTAAAATAATTGAGGTAAAGTGAGATGGTGTTAGAGGAGCCAAGTGTGCCGACTGAGTTGTGATGGGAGATTCATTCGATTGTATATATTGAGAGCTTACTATGTGCAGAGCACTGTACTAAGCGCTTGGGAGGGTTCAATGCAACAAAAAGCAGACACATCCCTGCCCATAACGAGCTTACAGTCTAGAGGCAGGGGAGACAGACAGTAGCGTGGCTCAGTGGAAAGAGCATGGGCTATAGAGTCAGAGGTCATGGGTTCAAATCCCGGCTCCGCCACGTGTCAGCTGTGTGACTTTGGGGAAATCACTTCACTTCTCTGTGCCTCAGTTCCCTCATCTAATAATAATAATAATAATGGCATTTATTAAGCGCTTACCATGTGCAAAGCACTGTTCTAAGCGCTGGTGAGGTTACAAGGTGATCAGGTTGTCCCCCGTGGGGCTCACAGCCATTTTACAGATGAGGTAACTGAGGCCCAGAGATGGGGATTGAGACTGTGAGCCTCAGGTGGGACAACCTGATCACCTTGTAACCTCCCCAGCGCTTAGAACAGTGCTCTGCACATAGTAAGTGCTTAATAAATGCCATTTATTAGTAGTAGTAGTAGTATTAAGAAATGTTACAGATGCATACATCAGTGCTGTGGGGCTGGGAGATGAGTGAGGTTAGGTAAGAGAGGTAGTTGAATTTTTTTCAATCCAGTCAGAAAGAAATCTCCAGTTCATGGAACGGGGGGGGGGGCCTCCAATCAGTTTGTAGATCACGCCCTAAACAACGCCATTAAACACCGCAGTGCAAAATATGGCAAGCTCCTAATGAATTGTGTTGGAATAATTAGAGATCAACTCGCCGCTTCTGAAAATTTCCCACCCTCATCAACAGCTGGCAGTTATAGTTTCCAGGCCCCGTCGACACCGCCATCCATTTAATTTGACAGCTCCGCGAGAGGATTGTCTCAGGTTACGGCTTGAATTGGCATCCCTTACCATCTCTTTAAGATTCTTCTTCACTGGGGACATTGTGGCTCCTTAATTGGGCTCCATTTCGGATCTCTAGGAAGCTCGGCGATCCTCACAGCCTTTCACATTTCCCAAGGCATCCTCAGCCACCCAAAATGTGAGATTAACATTTAAATGTCAGTGTTTGACATGCCCCCTCATGCTTGGGCTTTTTATAACTTTTTTTTTTTAATACAAGGATTCTTCGCTCACGTAACGAGAGGGCGTCACTAAATAGTTTCAACCTCAGAATTACCCGGGCTTTGACAACGATGCGCTTAGATAAAATGGGGCTTTTGATAATGGAATGAAATGAAATGAAATGGAATCATCTGATATATGATATCATAATAAGTGGAGGAGAGTATATAAATATGAAATAGGGAAAATTTACTAGTTGGCCGTACTACTTCAATTTTTATGTTTCCATTACAATGCAGTCCGGAGCTTCATTTTTTAAAGTTGGATAAAAGGCTACATTTAAGGATTTATGCACTAGATTCCCGACAAGTATGCTACCTAATTATCTGTGAGTTATATTCTGAATAGGACAGAGCTGAATCATTGTCACTTTTGGCTCAGAAATAAAAGGTCAGGTTTGTATTTGTGTTTTGCAGAGAGGCCTGGAGTACAGTGAACTCAGAAATGACCGCCTGCTGGTTTTCCTCCTATCTGTAAATTACTTTGCCTCCAATCACCTCTGTAGATTGCAAGCTCAAGGGTAGGGATTGTGTCCAGTCCATCAGTCCGTCAGTGGTATTTATTGAGAGTTTATCTTGTGCAGCTCACTATGCTAAACGCTTGGAAAAGTAAAGTACAATGGAGTTCGTAGATGTTATCCCTGCCTACAGAGAGTTTACAGTCTACTGGGATCCAGGTGTTAAAATAGGAGGAATATTAGAGCATAGCGACAGTTACATAAATATTGCAAGGCTGGGGTGAGTATCAAAGTGCTTTGGGGTACAAAGTCCAGTACATAGTCGATGCAGGGGAAAAGAGGATGCAGTCTAAGAAGGCTTCTTGGAGGAGAGGCGATTGTAGGATGGTTTTGAACGGGGGAGAATAATGGGTTAGAGGGGGAGGGAATTCTAGGCGAATGGAGAACGAGGGCAAGGACAGAGAATAAGTTGGGTTTAGAGGAGTGAGTGTGTGAATTAGGTTGTAATAGATGATGAGTAAAGTTAGGAAGTAGGAAGCTGATTGAAGACCTTCAAACTGATGCCATTTGATGCAGAGGGGGATAAGCGAGCATTCGAGGTTTTTAAAGAGTGGGTAGATAAGGAACTGAATGGTTTGTCAGAAAAATGATCCTCCAACAGAGTGAAGTACGGACTGGAGAGGGAAGAGACAGGATGGAGGGAAGTCAGTGGGGAGACAGGAAATGCTAAATGCTTGGATCAGCGGGCTTGCAGTTGGGCTGGACAGGAAAGGATGGAGATATTGTGAAGGTACAAGTGACAGGATTTCATGATGGATTGAATGTATAGGTTAAACGGGAGAGAGTTGAATCGAGGATACCGCCAAAGTTATGGGCCCTTGAGAACGGATCCCAGGGAAACAGAACAGCCAATTCTAGAGGCCCACAAGACACATGCTGCTGAGCTGTTTGCTTTGCTCACCTCATGGTAACACAGTAAGCGCTCAATAAATACGATTGATTGATTGATTGACATGTACGTAGATATGAAGAGTTAAAGAGCAAATCCAGGAAAATCTAGGCAGTCATGGGGAGATGCCATTTTCATCATTACCAGGGAGTGTGGGCAGGGGACATGTCTTCCAACACTGTTACATTGTACTCTTCCAAACAGTTAGTCCAGCGCTCTGCTCAAAGTAAGCACTCAGTCAATTGATCGATTCATTGATTGATTGCAGGTAGCGATGGTTTAGTAAATGGAAGAAATGGTATTAATGGAATTCAATGTGTCGTGTATGAAAGAGCGAGAATGATCTCACTGCCACAGTGCCTGAACTAATGGTAATGGAATTCTTTTAGAGCATTACATTTAATCAATTTGAGGCCAAGTTGGCATTTATAGATCCCTGACTGAAATCAAAGTCCTGTGCTAAGTACTTGGGAAGATAAAAAAAAGCAAGATACAAATTTCTTGTCCTTGGGGAGCATACAACTTGTACTTCCCAAGCGCTCAGTACAGTGCTCTGCACACAGTAAGCGCTCAATAAATACGATTGAATGAATGAATGAATGGAAATGACCAACTTGTCTAAAGGAATTTACTAATAGTGAGAGCAGGTGTAAGAATAAAGAATAAAGCTGCAACATCTGTGCAAATAGGTCATGACGGAAAAGCCGAATAAATGAAAAATTGAATGTAATAATTATGGCATTTATTAAGCGCTTACTATGTGCAAAGCACTGTTTTAAGCATTGGGGAGGCTACAAGGTGATCAGGTTGTCCCACGGGGGGCTCACAGTCTTAATCCCCATTTTACAGATGAGGTAACTGAGGCACAGAGAAGTGAAGTGACTTGCCCAAAGTCACACAGCTGACAATTGGTGGAGCCAGGATTTGAACCCACGACCTCTGACTCCAAAGCCCGGGCGCTTTCACTGAATGTATAAATAAATACCCCTCGAGAATGTAAGCTCGTAGTGGGCAGGGAACATGTCTACCACTCTATTATATTGTTCTTCCCAAGAGCATAGTACAGTGCTCTTGTATACACTAAGTGCTCAATAAGTATGATGGATTGATTGATTGAAATATCCATGAATGCTGAGTTTAAGATTTAAACTCCTAAGCGCTAAGGATGGCTGTTGGAGATGTGACTAGGGTGTTGTTGACTAATCAATCCATCAATCAGTCTGTGGTATTTATTGAGCACTTATTATGTGCAGAGCACTGTAGTAAGCGCTTGGAAAAATACAATAAAACAATTTGCAGATATATTCCCTGCCCAAAATGAGCTTACGGTCCAGAGAACTTGTCGGAAAAGTCTTTCTGAAAGATGAGGGATTGTAGAAAGACTTTGAAGATGGGTGGATTTGGGAAGTAGGAGGAAAGGACAGTGGAGGTGGGAGATTCGAAAGTGAGAGACAGAGAGGTGAGTTTGGGAGGAGCAAAGAGGGCAAGCCGGAGAGTAATAATAATAATGATAATTGTGGTATTTCTTAAGTGCTTCCTATGTGCCAAACACTGTTCTAAACACTGGGTGGATACAAGCAAATCGGGTTGGACAAAGTCCTTGTCCCACGTGGGGCTCACAGACTCAATCCCCATTTTACAGACGAGGTAACTGAAGCGCAGAGATGTGAAGTGACTTGCCCAAGGTCACCCAGCAGACATGTGGTGGAATCAGGATTAGAACCCATGACCTTCTGAGTCTCAGGCTCGTGCTCTAACCACTAGGCGATGCTGCTTCTCATGGCTCAGTGGATAGAGTAGTGGGGGACGGAGACAGGAAGTGAAATGGGAAACTGGTGGAGAATCCAGAATCCGATTATGAGACTTCTTAAATCAACCAAAGGAGGATTAATTCGCGCTTGCCATTCATTTCTTAGGAATAAACCCAACCGAAGGTTGCTGATTTCTCAGAAAATATTCTTACCTTTGTCCCACTAAAAGCGGCAGTGCCCGTGATAAGATCGGGATTGGAAGCTTTGCTGAGAACCCCGAAGCAGTACGAGAATACAGGCCACACCAACACAACTCTTCAAAAAAGCGAGCCGACACCAGGTCCATAGAGACAAGTGAAGGGTTTGTGGAGCACCGAAGAGATTGTCTTGTTTTGTTTGTCAAGTGGTTCAGCCCAGAGGTCTATGAAGGAAGCTTGGAGCATTGCTTCTGAGTCGCCCTGACTTGCTCCCCCTTTTTCATCTTTCTAAGTACTAAGCGCTTAGTACAGTGCTCTGCACACAGTAAGCGCTCAATAAATACGATTGAATGAAATACGATTGAATGAATCTCTCCCCTCCCAGCCCCACAGCACTTATGTACACATCTGTAATTTCTGTATTTATATTAATGTCTGTCTCCCCCATTCAAGCTCATTATGGGCAGGGAATGTGAATGTGTCTGTTAATTGTTGTATTAGCAATTAACAAGGACCTTAGTACAGTGCTCTGCACACAGTAAGCACTGACTAAATACGATTGAATGGAAAAAAATATTCAGCTCCCTGTGGGCGGGTAACATGTCTACCATCTCTGTAATATTGTACTTTCCCAAGGGCTTAGTATGGTGCTCTCAACACAGTACACGATCAGTAAATACGATTGATTGATTGATATTCAGAGTTGAGCAAACCAAGACATTGGGCACCTGACATATGGACATCAGAAGGAAGGGAAAAGGAACTGAGGTGATTTAAAGAGGAGAGGAGGAAACTAATGGCTTTTAACCAGATGAAGGGATACTGGGAGAAGACCTGATCCCATCAGCCGTTTCTCCGGTCTCCTGCTGAGAAAATGAAAAGAAGCAGGCTCAAGTTGTAGCACCGGGGATTTCAGTAAGCTGTGATGAAGAGCTTTCTGACTGTGAGTTTTCGTGTGGTCCGGGGCTTCATCAGCAGGGAAGGTCACAGGATCGCTTTGCAGAGAGAAAGTTAGCGCTTCTTCTAAAACAGTTTCAATGTATTAACCTGGGAAGCAAACAAGTGAATTTAGGGCTCAATGTTTCCTATTTCCACCTCAACTCTGTGTTTAGATAGGGTAATTAGTTGGGGTGAGGCGAAACCTCAGAACAGCTATTGGGAAATAATAATAATAATCATAATGATGGCATTTATTAAGCACTTACTGTGTACAAAGCACTGTTCTAAGCGCTGAGGAGGTTACAAGGTGATCAGGCCAGGCTAACCACTAGGCCAGGCTGCTTCTCAATCAAATGACCACTGCGGCCATCAACCGGACAATCGTCACAAGGCCCGGGTGGACGCGAATTGTAAAATGAGAACAAACAAGGAACACGCCATCATGGCTCTGCTTTGAGGACAAGCGTTGCCTCTATGCTCTTTCACTACAGCCATCCAAGTCAAATCCCATCTCCAAAAACACTCTTGGTGTCATTTCTAAAATCCAATCGATTGCTCAGAAATTTGATTTGTGGGGGACGAAGGCCGGCCATTAAAAGCCAAATGCCTTTCAGTGGGTCATAATGAATTATACATGTAAATGTATTGACTAAATGGACGTGTTCAATTAAATGACTAAATGTTGAACCTGAAGCTGTGCCAGTCCATCCACAGCCGTCCTTCTCCCACTCTGACCGGTCCAGATTTCTCCGATACAATCGACTTATTTCTGACTAAATTGGTCCTCCAAACGGTTTGGAACTGTCTTCCCTGAGAAAGAGTGCAGTTTGGGCATGTGGTGGTGTATTTTAGGTGAATGATTCAGGCAGAATTTATTTAATGGCATTTTCTCTACTAATACAGATTTTTTTCTTCAGTTGTTGGGGTGTCAGATGGCGAAAGATTTCTCGAGGGGCTGAGTGAAGTAGGTAAAATATTTGAAACTGAGGAGCGTAACCGATAAACAAGGGCTTGAGAAACAGCCCGGCTTAATGGAAAGAGCACAGACCAGGGAGTTGAGAGATTTGGGTTCTAACCCTGACTCTCCAACTTGCTTGTTGTATGACCTTGGATAAGTCACTTAACTATGCCTCTACTTCCTCACCTTTAAATGGAGATTAGATACCTTTTCTCCCACTCCTTTAGACTGTGAACTCCAGTGGACGAGGATTATGTCTGCTCTGATTAGCTTGTATTTTCATTAGACAGAAACCTGGGCAGTTTGGAAAAAAAAGATCAGGCCTCACCAAAAGATTGTAGTCGGTACTTTTTGTGGGGAAGCTGAAATGAAGGGGTTTGCAGAAGAAAGAATGAAAATTGATGTCAGATCATGAAGAAACAATGATATTAGAGAGAGGAGGAAAGGAAGGAATGCAATTGTAATTGAGAAAAAAATGTTTTTATTAACAATCATTATGAGGTGGTTGTAAATAATTCATTCATTCATTCAATCATATTTATTGAGCGCTTACTGTGTGCAGAGCACTGTTCTAAGCGCTTGTTGACTTTTGGAAATTTTTTTTTAAATGTCTTCTTTCCCATAGACATCTAATGTCACCACCTAACTACTCCTTGCTGTCTTCCATTGGCGCTGTCACACTATTAACTGCCTCAGTAAATTGGTCAATAATGTAATTAATTTTTTTTTTCCATTTCATACTAGAATTACCTCCTGATCTTTCCCTTGAGGGCTCCGGAGATCCCTTTTCCATTAGAAAAATGAAACAAAGCAAAGTATCCTGGGATAGTCCCAGCAGTCCTGGCTTCAGGTTCCGATGGGCCCCTAATATTAGGCTCTGGCCTTGCTCACCCAGATGGGTTTCGTGGAAGCTGAGGTTGGAGAGTGTGTGGCTTCCCCTTCACATCCGACAGGCCCCATTACTTTGAGAATTATGGTATTTATTAAATGCTTACTACTCGATGGCATAAAACAAGATAAGACATGCCAAGCCCTGTGCTAAGCACTGGGGCGGACACCAGCCTAACAGATCAGACACAGCCCCTGATCCACATGGGGCTCACAGTCTAGGTTGGGGTAGACAGATAAAATCAGGGCTTTGCAATAGCACCAAGCATCACAGCCAGCATACCAAAAAAACCATGCGAAGACAAGTTAAAATAATAGATCTCAGACTCCTGACTGTTCCAAGTTAAAAAAAGTCCTTTCATGCAAGCTGATGGCATTTATTAAGCACTTACTATGTGCAAAGCACTGTTCTAAGCGCTGGGGAAGTTACAAGGTGATCAGGTTGTCCCCCGGGGGGCTCACAGTCTTAATCCCCATTTTACAGATGAGGGAACTGAGGCCCAGAGAAGTGAAGTGACTTGCCCAAAGTCACACAGCTGACAATTGGCGGAGCTGGGATTTCAACCCATGACCTCTGACTCCAAAGCCCGAGCTCTTTCCACTGAGCCCCGCGTCTTCTCTGATGAACCTGCAACTTCCCCAGATTCTAAAAGTTGTATAAGAATCAGTCAATCAGTGGTATTTAATGAGTGCTTAATATGTAAGGGCTCTGAACTTTGGAGAGTACACTAGAAAAAGCAGTTAGGGCCCCTGCCCTCAAGGAATTTGCATGAAAATAAATTCCCTACACACTATCTTGTGGCTCTGTGGGTGTCTGGTCCAGGCCTCAGTGGCAAATTATAATAATAACAATATTTGTAAAGTGCTTACTATGTGTCAGGCTCAGAGGTCTGGGGTGGATACAAACACACCGGTTGGACGCAGTCCCTGTCCCACATGAGGCTCACAATCTTAATCCCCGTGTAACAGGTGCGTTAACTGAGGAATGGAGAAGTGAAGTGACTTGTCCAAGGTCAAACGGTGGAAGCGGGATTAGAAGCCAGGTCCTCCTGACTCCCAAGCCCGTGCTCCATCCACTAGGCCATACTGCTTCTCTTGCATATCCAAAAGCCCCATTGTAAAGGGGCTACGGCCCCTGGGATGTCTGTGGGAAGGAGGCAGAGTTCATGGAATGAAAGCTATGAGCCTCAGACTCTTGAAAACCATTTCCCAGAGGTATTTGTTTTTTCCCTCATGGAGCATGGCACTGAGGATTTGGAAAGCCGCTCAGAATAGTTCAGCAGGGATCCTCTCACACGGGCCTTTGATCCAGTTCTTTGTTTTGTTGTCCTAGAAATATTCCTTAGGGAGGCCAGCCCCGCGGTTTTCAGTTGGACATGTTCTCTCTTGGCCACCGTGTTTGGTACAAGAGGCGGCTGCCTGCTCGCAACATACATAGAAGTGAGCAGAGCGAATGACAAGAGACGCTTAATCTTTATCTTTCCACCTGCTTGGCAATTCAAAATGAGAGAGAGAAAGAGATAGGAGAGGGAGAGGAGAGAGAAGGAAGGGAGAGAAGAAATAAAGGGGGAGAGGAAGTGAAGAAGAGAGAGGAGAGATGGGAAAGTAGGAGGAAAGAGATGAGAGGCAAGAGAGAGGAAGGAGAGGAAGAGAGGAGAGAGAAGGAAGGGAGAGAAGAAATAAAGGGGGAGAGGAAATGAAGAGGGAGGAGAGATGGGAAAGTAAGAGGAAAGAGATGAGAGGCAAGAGAGAGGAAGGAGAGGGAGAAGAGAGAGAGAGAAGAAAGGGGTGAGAAAAAGAGGAGAGAGAGATTGCCTTCCAGTGAGTTTCTTATTTTCCTGTCAGCTGCTGTTTTAGCCAACTTCAGCCTTGAATGAGGTTAACATTTAAACATAGATTAAATCAATCAATCAACAGTATTTATTGAGCACTTACTGGGTGTAGGGTGCTATACAAAGGGCTTGAGAGAGTACAGTAGAGTTGGTAGACATGACCTCTGTCCTCAAGGAGTTTATAACCTACCAGGGGAAACAGTAAAAATTCTGCGAAGGGGAAGCAACAGAGTATAAAGATATGTACATGAGCTCTATGGGGGCTGGGGACTAAAAACGTTGGGAAAAAAAGATAATAACAGATAAAGGAAAGATGAAACAATTAGTGTATACCTTGGTTTGATCAATTGTCGTTTGAACATGGGACGGTTGTTACCTATATGTTGCCAGCTCGTACTTCCCAAGTGCTTAGTACAGTGCTCTGCACACAGTAAGCGCTCAATAAATATGATTGAATGAATGAGTGAATAGGATAGTTGTGGCTCAGGTATTTTTGGTGTGAAAGGTAGATTTTTCGATGTTTACCAAATCCCTTCGCTGCTGTGTTCTGTTCCACTTTCCACCCACTGATTTTTATGAGAAATGAAAGTAGGATGCTATTATTCACAAACTACATATTCGAAACTTAAATCATGTCTTGATCATTCCATTTTTGGGAGCCGGTATTATTTCCCTTGTAATTTACAACTGGGGGTTTCGACTAAAGCCCACGTGTCCTGTTTCCGTGGTGGGAACAACCTTCTGCGGTCTGGGTCGTGGCTGTGGCTTCTGATTTAAAACAATGGCGAGAACCTCAAAATCAATGGACATCACTGTGATATTGTTGCCCTCTTTTTTAAAAAAAATAATATTCGCTAAGCATTTGCTATATACCAGGCACTATATTAAACTCTGGTGTAGAGACAAGATAATCATGTCAGACACAGTCCCTGTTATTCGTTCATTCATTCAATCGTATTTATTGAGCACTTACTGTGTGTAGAACACTGTACTAAGCGCTTGGGAAGTACAACATGGGGCCCATAGTTTTAATTCTCATTTTACAGATGAGGGAACTGAAGGCCAGAGAAGTGACTTGCCCAAGGTCACCCAGCAGACGAGAGGCAGAGTCAGGATGAGAACCCAGGTCCTCTGATTCCCAGGCCCGGGCTCTTCCCACTAGGCACCAATGATTCTCGTCTTGAACTTGCTTTTGTCCAGCGCTGTTTCTCAATTTCTTCTGTCCATGACAACAGAACTATTCCCCCAAAACTCAGTCTATCCTGGACCAATAGTTAACGGCTATAAAGTCTGCTGCTCTTAATTTCAATAATAATAGTTATTATTATTACTAATATTACTAATTATTATTACTAATTATTAATAATGGTTTATTTGTTAAGTGCCAGGCACTGTACTCAGCGCTGGGCGCTGTACTAGCTTGGTCTGCTGGATAGAGCGTGGGACTGAGCAACGTGGCTCAGTGGAAAGAGCCCGGGCTTTGGAGTCAGAGGTCATGGGTTTGAATGCTGGCTCCACCACATGACTGCTGTGTGACCTTGGGCAAGTCACTTCACTTCTCTGAGCCTCAGTTCCCTCATCTGGAAAATGGGGTTTAATCAATCAATCGTATTTATTGAGCGCTTACTGTGTGCAGAGCACTGTACTAAGCGCTTGGGAAGTACAAGTTGGCAACATATAGAGACAGTCCCTACCCAACAGTGGGCTCACAGTCTAGAAGGGGGAGACAGAGAATAAAACAAAACATTTTAACAAAATAAAATAAATAGAATAGATATGTACAAGTAAAATAAATAAATAGAGTAATAAATATGTACAAACATATATACATATATACAGGTGCTGTGGGGAAGGGAAGGAGGTAAGGCGGGGGGGGGATGGAAAGGGGGAGGTGAGCCCCACGTGGGACAACTTGATCACCTTGTATTCCTCCCCAGTACTTAGAACAGTGCTCTGCACATAGTAAGCGCTTAACAAATGCCATTATTATTATTATTATTACTGAGAGTCAGAAGGACCTGGTTTCTGATTCCTGCTCTGCCACATGCCTGCTGTGTGACACTGGGCAAGTCACTTCACTTCTCTTTTCCTCAGTTACCTTATCTGTAAAGTAGAAATGAAGACTGTGAGCCCCACATAGGACAGGGACTGTGTCCAACACAGTTTGCTCGTATCCACCCCAATGCTTAACGTGATATAGTGGATAGAGGACAGGCTTGGGAGTCAGAAGGTCATGGGTTCTAATCCCACTTCTGCCACTTCCCTGCTGTGCAACCTTGGGTAAGTCAGTTCACTTCTCTGGTCCTCAGTTATCTCATCTGTAAAATGGGGGTTGAGACTGTGAGCCCCACGTGGGACAGGGACTGTGTCCAACTCAATTTGCTTGTACCCACCCCAGTGCTTAGTATAGTACCGGGTACATAGTATAGAACAGTGCTTGGCACATAGTAAGCGCTTAACAAATACCATAATAATAATAGTGGCATTTATTAAGTGCTTACTATGTGTGAAGCACTGTTCTAAGCACTAGGGAGGTTACAAGGTGATCAGGTTGTCCCATGGGGGGGCTCACAGTCTTAATCCCTATTTTACAGATGAGGTAACTGAGGCATAGAGAAGTTGTGACATGCCCAAAGTCACACAGCTGACAATTTGCAGAGCCGAGATTTGAACCCATGACCTCTGACTCCAAAGCCTGGGCTCTTTCCACTGAGCCATGCTGCTTCTCAAGTAATAGTAATAGTAAACGCTTAACACATATCATCATTATTACCATTTTTATTATCATTATTACCATACCTGGCACATGGTAAGTGATTAAACAAGTACCACAATTATCATTATCGCTTGTCACGATGAGGTGGTGAGAGAGGAGTATCGTAGTTTCACAGAGCCGGGACAGCCAGAGAAGACTCCAATCTCCCTCCGTCTCCATTTACAAAACTGTAAGCAATTATAGAAGAGAGTGAAGCATGAAGGTACATTTATACATCCTGCTGGGGTGCTAAACATTTGTTCCTAAAGGGCAAGTCTATGGAATAGGCCATCTAATTAGCTCCTGGTCTCAGGATAACCTCTAAGTTCCTTAGGCTAATATAGTCTAGACCGCTAGACTCTGAATTTATTGGTTTGGCCTCTTTGGAGATGGATCAATTCTCCCTTGTTGTTTGAAAATTATTATTATTCATTTGAACTCTGGCCCCGGGGGGACCCCTCGGCCGCCGATGAGACGGCAGGGAATCGTAAGTACGGCATAATCAAGTGGCGATCCTTCGCCCGTCCATCGGTGACGACTAGTCGATTATCGGCCGGATGAAGAATCGATGGATTCATGAGAGACACGGGTTAAAGGTGAGTGGAACCTGTCGTTCACAATCAACATGTGTTTGGGCCAGAGATGGAGGGAGGATGTCAGGTGGCCCGAGATGCTCTGGGAGACTGGGCCCTTTGCCGAGGGAGACACACGTCAGTCGAGCTTGGGCCTGGGAGCCATAAGGACACGAGTTCTAATTCCGCCTCCACCACGTGTCTACTGTGTGACCTTGGGCAAGTCACTTCACTTCTCTAAGCCTCAGTTACCTCATCTGTCCTATCCTCCCTCCTGGCTGGGATTTTCTCCTCTCTCCACATTCAGCAGACCACTGCTCTCCCTATAATAATAATAATAATGATAGCATTTATTAAGTGCTTACTATGTGCAAAGCACTGTTCTAAGCGCTGGGGAGGTTAAAAGGTGATGAGGTTGTCCCACGGGGGGCTCACAGTCTTAATCCCCATTTTACAGATGAGGGAACTGAGGCCCAGAGAAGTGAAGTGACTTGCCCAAAGTCACAGAGCTGACAAGTGGCGGAGCTGGGATTTGAACTCATGACCTCTGACTCCAAAACCCATGCTCTTTCCACTGAGCCACACTGCTTCTCTATCTTTAAAGCCCTTATGAAATCACGTTTTCTCCAGGAGAATGTTTCCTGATGAATCTCTCATCTCTCACCCTATTGCCCCCACAACTTCCACTTCGGCACTTCTCCATTACCTAAGCACCCCCTGCCTAATAATAATAACGATTATAATAATAACAATTATCATCATTATTATTATAAGTGCTTACAGTGTGCCAAGCACTGTACTAAGCACTGGGAAGATAAAAGAAAAATCACAATGGACACAGGCCTTCACAGTTTAAGGGTGTGGGGTAGTCGGATCTAATCCCCATTTTTTGGATGTGGAAACTGAGGCACAGAGATGTTAAGTGACTATGCATGGTCACACAGAAGTCAAGTGGTGGGGCTGTGATTCAAACCCAGTTCCTCTGACACCCAGGGCCATGCTGTTTCCATTAGACTATGCCGATTCTCCCCACCTTCTCACCATCCACAGTGTTTAAATTATGTTGCTTTCCCTACTCGGGGAAGTCAAAGATCACACCAAGGTTGTGGGCTTTTTCTTGGTCCCAAGGGGTCCTGAGAGTGCATCTCTTCAAAGTGTCTCCCCAAAGAACCAAGCAGGATTCCAACACCCCGGATTACTGTGAAATCTTAGACTTCGGAGGCTCATTAATTACTAATCCAAGCCACCCTCATCCCATTGGTGAGCCAAGTTAATCACATTCTGGGCACAATGTACTTAGTTCCAAATGTTCTGAGAATTCCCAGAGGTGTTAGAGGGAACGAAAAGGACCGTTTCGTTCTGCGTGTCGAGGAAATGAATAGCTGCTTAATCAGGGGGGTGAGCACATTATACGTTCTCTGGCGAGAGAGTCCCGGTGAAAGGAGAGGAGATGCAGAGTGGCAGAAGCAGAGGTGCCTTATATTCGCAACAGGGGAACTTTCCCGGTGGGAAAAATGTCTGGTTAAACCTCTCCCCCAGTTTATTAATGAGCCCCGTGAGTCAATCATCTGGGTTGATGGATCATGCCCATGTAGTTAAATTATGTGCTGGACAAATGCATCGCTTTAGAGAACAAGTGTGTGTCACAAGGAAAGGCACAGACCTCTCATGTCGTTGACTGGTTTGGGGGCGTTCTGCATTTTCACGGCTGTCTAAATGAGCACTCTAAATGGAAATATGCTGGGCATTTTGGTGACTATATGAATCCAAACGTCACTTGGGACCGAGATGGTTTCACAGAAGATGAGGAAAAGCCTTTTCCTCCCAACTTCTCATATTTCTAAACGGAAAAATGGGGAGGGGAAAAGATGAACGACAGATGGAAAACGGTCTGAACGGGAACCCGCGAAGGAAATCGACATTTGTTGCCTTCCTATGCGGGCAGTTCCAGCCCTTCCCGGGGACTGCTGTTCAAAGGAGGTTTTTAAGAGACTATTCTGTGGCTCCGGGGAAGCCGCGGAAAGGAAATCCTGTGTATGATGTGTGGTGTTGGGGAATTGATTTCGATGTTCCGAAGAATTTGTCTAATGCAGCAATCTCCTTCAGCATCCTTTGACACTTTCCTCTTGTGTGTGTGTGAGTGTGTGTGTGTGTGTGTGTGTGTGTGTCCCTTTCTTTCTATTTGGCAGGTGACCGATATTGGGCATTATTAACTGTCAGGGAGGCCCAAGCTAATGCAATTAAATGGCAGATGGCCATCAGAAGCACTTTCTAGTTAGTATTTTCTTCTTGCAAAACCTTAAATGGGCTCCCAGGCCCTCGTATTATGGAGTGCCAAATCACAATGCATATTATGAAGTGAACTCAGAGAATGGAACCCCCGATTAGACCTCTCGGTTATGGGAGAATCAATCAATCAATCAATCAATCAATCAATCGTATTTATTGAGCGCTTACTGTGTGCAGAGCACTGTACTAAGCACTTGGGAAGTATAAGTTGGCAACATATAGAGACAGTCCCTACCCAACAGTGGGCTCACAGTCTAAAAGAGAACCCCGATAAAGTTTGTCAGAAGAGGAAATAGGTCTCGTGGCTTAGTGGAAAGAGCACAGGCTTGGAAGTCACAGGTTGTGGGTTCTAATCCCAGCTCCGCCACTTATCAGCTATGTGACTTTGGGCAAGTCACTTCACTGGGCCTTCTCTGGGCCTCAGCGACCTCATCTGTAAAATGGGGATTAAGACTGTGAGCCCCACCTGAGACAACCTGATGACCTTGTATCTCCCCAGCACTTAGAACAGTGCTTGGCACATAGTAAGCACTCAACAAATACCATTATTATTATTCTAGACTGTGAGCCCATTGTTGGGTAGGGATTGTCTCTATTTGTTGCCGAATTGTACTTTCCAAGTGCTTACTATAATAATAATAATAATGATGGCATTTATTAAGCGCTTACTATGTGCAAAGCACTGTTCTAAGCACTGGGGAGGTACAAGGTGATCAGGTTGTCCCACGGAGGGCTTACAGTCTTAATCCCCATTTTACAGATGAGGTAACTGAGGCCCAGAGAAGTTAAGTGACTCGCCCAAAGTCACACAGCTGGCAGTTGGCAGAGCTGGGATTTGAACCCATGACCTCTGACTCCAAAGCCCGGGGTCTTTCCACTGAGCCATGCTGCTTCTCTAGTGCTCTGCGCATTGTATGCGCTCAATAAATATGATTGAATGAATGAATACATCTTCAAGTGAGTCATACCTAGATTATTTGGGAAAGGGAATTTGCAAATTGGAGAAAGGGTAGAGGCTGAAATTCAACCTCAGATCCATTTACTGGTCTCCCTCTTACTTAGATTAAGAGCCTCCTATGGATCAGGGACTGCCTCCAATCTGATTATCTTGAATCGTCCCCAGCATTTATTAATAATAATAATAATGGCATTTATTAAGTGCTTACTATGTGCAAAGCACTGTTCTAAGCACTGTGGAGGTTACAAGGTAATCAGGTTGTCCCATGTGGGGCTCACAGTCTTAATCCCCATTTTACAGATGAGGGAACTGAGGCCCAGAGAAGTAAAGTGACTTGCCCAAAGTCACACAGCTGACAATTGGCGGAGCCGGGATTTGAACCCATGACCTCTGACTCCAAAGCCTGGGCTCTTTCCACTGAGCCACGCTGCTTCTCCGTTTAGTACAGAGTTTGTCACAGGGCAAGAGCTTAATGAATACCCCAATCACTGTTAAATCTGAGGAGCAATCACTTTGAGAGAAAGTGATTCTGGCCATGCCAGAGGGAGGAGAAATATTCTTTGTCTCTGTGTCTCATTCTTCATCTCTCCGGCTGTCTCCTCTCTATCTCTTTCCATCCACAGCTTTATCTTGTTACCTCTGTTTCTGCCACTCTGGGCGATTCTTCTGGCTTGTCCCTTTTTCTCCCCATGTTCCTTGGAAGCTCCAAATCCTGGAGGGTAATCCCCAAACTCCCTTTCATTTGGCCCCCCAAAGACCCTGTTCCCTGTTCCTTTCCCCCGACAATTGCCTCTCCCCTGGCCCCTTCTCCTCAGCATCTCATCATCTTTCCACCCAACGACAGAACTCTGTTATGTCTGAATAAGAAATCATCCTAAAATTGAACTGGACACCTGCAGCCTAAACCAGATGTCCACAGTACTAAAGCCCCCTCTTCCATCCTAAATCTGTCACTGTTTCATTGTCGTTGCCTGCATCTGACAAATCCTCATAGGGGATGCTTTAACATGTTAAAAATGGGACTCTCTTGTAGTTTTGAGAACTTACACTTGTGTTTCCACAGGTTGCATTTCATCCCCATTTGGTAGTTGAATTCCTTGTTAGGTCCTGGCAGAAAATGCTAGTATTTGCTCTCTCAAAGATCTCTTATGCATCAAAATTTCTTTTAGCAAATGAGTTAATCCATATTTTCAGGGAAATATAATTAGCACTATAAATAGTAATAATAATGATAATTGTTAGGCATTTACAATATGCTAAGCTCTGAGGTAGATACAATGTAATTAGGTCAGACAGTCCCTGTCCTAGCTAGTGTTTACAATCTAATTAGGAGGGTGAACCATTATTGAATCCCCATTTTACTGATGGAGGAACTGAAGCCCAGGAAAGGAAGATCATTTAACTTCTCTGGGCCTCAGTTCCTCCTCCAAAACATGAGGATGAAATACCTTGTACTCTCCCTCTTAAGCTGTGAGTCCCCTGAGGGAAAGGAACTATGTCTCATCTGATTATCTTGTTTTTTAGTGCTGGGCATGTTGTGATCACTTAATAAATGCCATTATTAAGATGATGACCAAGGCTCACAATCTGTGGTTCAGTTCACAAATTAGCCTCAGGTTCACATCGAGACTCGTCAGCTATGATTTGGAAAAGCAGAAGAGAGTGACTTTCCTGAAATCCCAGTGGCCATTAAAGTCCAATGGGAAAACAAGCTAGTTGCCCACCCTGGGTTAATTGCCTGTGTTTTTCTCCACCTCTGGGTGGTCCTGATTGAATTCTCCCAAAGACCCTCTTTAAAGAGGTTTTCCTGCTCAATGTCCCCAGGAAAATGTCTCCCAAGGAAACATCCAACGATGGGGTAGGAAAAGTGGCCGAGATAAAATGAGAGCAAAGGCATCCCCATTAAAATCCTCCATCTCTTCTCCAAGCGGATCCATCCCAAAACGTCTGCTGGAGAAACTAGAAACCTGCAAAGATGCGACTTAGCCAAAGGAAATCAATAATCCCAGTCTGTTCCTCTGCCTTAATGGCACAAAGGCTTCAGGAAATCTAAGACACTTAATGGCATAAGGTTCAGATGGCTTATCAAGGGTGGGATGAAATGCCACACTTTAAAAGAAGCCTCCAAATAGTTATTAAAAATGCAAGCCCCCTTGGAGAAAACTCTGGAGTGCTGGAAATGAAGAAGGCTTTAATATCCTACTATTTTCAAGACAAACACAGGCAAAGCTGTTCGTGGTATGAATCTGACGTCCAATACCAAAAGAGGTATCTCTCATCCTAGACCCTCTAGAATTTCCATCAGCTAAACCAGCAGCTAATGACTTTTCCAATGAGTTAGGCATCGCGATGTTCTAAACCCATTGTCTCATCTTAATTTTTCTTTGCATCATTTCGCTTCTCCATTAATTTAGGCTCCAGGATATTTTAACTGGGTCATCTTGTCTTGATTTGACAGTGCATCATTTCAGCCACAAAGCTTTGCAGGTGATTCCGTGGTAAGGAGATTTTGATTTCAGCAGATCCCACTCCACCTGTCATTCGGCTCTTCTCCCTTTTCTGCTTTCTTCTCTAGTTCTCGGTTCGATTCCCCGGTGCCTTTCCCAGTCCCAGGGAACTTCCAGAACAAACGTCAATCTCATCACAGAGGTATTCCTGTTGGACGAAAAACGGTGTTCTCTTTTGTCCTGGGATAAATGCCTATTGGGAATGAAGAATTCAAAGAGCTACATTCGGTTTTAAGAAAGGAACAGCAAAAAAGTTAATTACTTGGGGCACCAAATCAGTATTTCCTTCGACAACTCAGCACCACATTGTGCGTTAAAGCAGGGGATTAATCTGGAAAATATTCAACCTCCCCTTGCAGTTCTCAGGGTAATTAGACCCTCTTCTGTCTGTCACTTAGGAGACAAATTGTTTGTAGACAGTTAACACGAGTGCTATGCTGTGTCTTCGACCTTTATCATAATTATATTTTCAATATTCAAGGAAATACCCCAAACTTATTACAAGGCTAATTGCTTGATAATGAATTACTGCTGCTTGTAGAGAAATGCACTATTTTTTTCCCCTCGTTTCCTTTCATGGCTTCAATTTTTGCAATGCAAATGGTTTCAGAAGAAGCATTCTCTATAAAGGCTTCATCCATCCTAAGACAGTGCCTAATTTTGTTCCTAGTTGGAGCTGCGAAACATTAGAGAAAATAAAACACCCTCATCCCTGTCCAAACTCCAGTGAGCTGAACGAAACCCAGATGCCATTAATGTTTCTGGAGCTCTCTGGTGGGACTTAGGCTCAAATCGATGCGACATTGACAGTTGGGTTGATGCTTCAAGGTTCTTTAAGATGCTACAGGCTCACTTTGGCCAGAAAAGCCAGCAGGGATGCGAAATTTCAAACAGAAGGGGACGGATCAGGTGGAGCGGCTGAGTGCTGTGCCCAACGTCCATGTCTTTTGTTTCACTCTGATCAAAATTGTTCAGGATGCTGGTTTTTGCAGCCCCAGCAATGACTTTTGGAACAAAATCTCAGATTTGATCTGTCCTTTGTGTCTCTTGTGAAATTTGCAACAATTTTGTAAGGCTGGGAGGAGATGGGATTGTCGTTAATTCACCAGAACCAGAGATCTTCCTGAATCAGTCAATCATACCTATTAATAATAATAATAATTGTGGTATTGGCTAAGTGCTTACTATGTGCCAGGTACTGTACTAAGTACTGGGGCAGATACAAGCTAATTGGTTTGGCCACAGTCCCTGTCCCAAATGGGGTCCATTATGTACCTGGCACATAATAAGCACTTAATAAATACCATCATCATTATTATTATTACTATTGAAGCAGCATGGTGTAGTGAACAGAGCACAGGCCTGGAGGTCAGAAGGTCATGGGTTCTAATTCTGTCTCTGCCACTTATCTGCCCTGTGACATTGGCCAAGTCACTTCACTTCTCTGTGCCTCAGTTACCTCATCTGTAACATGAGGAGTGAGACTGTGAGCCCCACGTGAGACAGGGACTGTGTCCAAATCATTTTGTCTGTACCCACCCAAGTGCTTAGTACAGTGCCTGTCACACAGTAAGCACTTCACAAAAACCATCATCATTATTATCATTATATTTTACAGATGAGGTAACTGAGGCCCAAAGAAGTGAAGTGACTTGCCTAAGGTCACAAAGCGGATAAGTGTTGGAGTCAGGATTAGACCCCAGGTCCTCCTGAATCACTGGCCCATGCTCTATCTGCTAAGCCGTGCTGCTTCTCAATCTATCGGCATTTACTGTGTGCAAAGCAATGTACTATGTACTTGGGAGAGTACAGTATAACAGAGTTGGTAGACACATTCCCTATGAACGAGGAGTTTACAATCCAGGGAAATTATATACTAGAGGAATGAACAGTCTCCTGGCAGACAGTGCAGTGAAGTGGAAGGATACTGGCTGGAAGCTGGAGGACAAGAATTTGAGTCTGAGCTCTATCCCTGGCCTGTAGTGTGACCTTGGGCAGGTCTCTTAACTTCTCTGTGCTGCATTTTTCTCATCTGTAAAATGGGGTTAATAATATCTGCCTTTCTACCTACCTCACAGGGTTTATGTGAGGGCAAAAATTAGATGTGATGTCAATCAATCAATCATATTTGTTGCCAACTTGTACTTCTCAAGCGCTTAGTACAGTGCTCTGCACACAGTAAGCGCTCAATAAATACGATTGATGATGATGATGATTTGTTGTGGGCTTACAGTGTGCAGAGCACTGTACTAAGTGCTTGGGAGAGTACAACATAAGAATATAACAGACATATTCCTTGCCCACAACCAGCTTACAGTCTAGTGGGGAGAGCACTTTGGGAGTAACTGAGGAGCAAAGTGAAGTATGGATTGGGGAAGGGAGAGACAGAAGAAAAGGGGGTCAATGAGGAGACTGATGCAGTAGCTGAGGCAGGATATTTGAAAAGTTAGATTAGGTGGAAATAGTTTGGATGGAGAGGAGAGGATGGAGGCTTAGAGATGTTATGAAGGAAGATCTGAAAGGATTTTGGTGACAGTCTGAGTAAAAGGGTTGATTGAAAGATGAATCACTGGTAATGCCAAGATTATGAATTTTGTGAGTCCAGGAGGATGGCACAGTTCTCTGCTGGTGGGAGGACAGGGTTTTGGTGGGAAGATGAGTAGTTCTGCTTTGGATATATTACATTTAAGGTGTCAGCGGAACATCCAAGTTAGATACATCCTCGAGGCAGGAAGAAATTCAAGATTGCAGATGACGAGAGAGGTCGAGGCTGGAGAGGTAGATTTGGAAATCATCTACATTGAGATAGTGGTTGAAGCCATGGGAGTGAATGAGTTCTCCAAGGGAGTGGGTGTAGGGAGTGGGGTGAAGAGAAGCAGCGTGGCTCAATGGAAAGATCCCAGGCTTGGGAGTCAGAGGTCATGGGTTCAAATCCTGGCTCCACCGCTTGTCAGCTGTGTTACTTCGGGCAAGTCACTTCACTTCTCTGTGCCTCAGTGACCTCATCTGAAAAATGGGGATAAAGACTGTGAGCCCCATGGGGGACAATATGATCACCGTGTATCCTCCCCAGCACTTAGAACAGTGCTTTGCACATAGTAAGTGCTTAATAAATGTCATTATTATTATTATTAGTAGTAGTAGTAGTAGTAGTAGTAGTAGATGGAAAATAGAAGGGGACCCAGGACTGATGGGCTAGGAAGTAGAAGAGGAGTAGCTAGGGGGATAAGAGGAGAACAAGGAGAAGGCAAATGTGGGTGAAGCCATGATTAGATAATGTTTTCAGAAGAAGGGGGCAGTCAACAGTATCAAAGGTTGTTAAGAGGTTGAGGATGTTTGATTTGGCAAGATGGATGTCGGTGATGTCAGAAAGGGCAGTTTCCATGGCGTGGAAGGGGCAAAAGCCAGATTGGAGGGCATCAAGGAAAGAATTGGAAGGGGAGGAAGTGGAGGTGTAAATAACTCACTTGAAGAGCTTGGAAAGGAAAGGTAGGAGGGAGACGGGGCAATAACTGGAGGTGTTGAGGGGTCACGGGAGGGATTTTTTAGGTCATGCACATGGATGTGTTTGAAAGCAGTGGGCTAAAGGAACAATTGGAGTGTTTGAAAATGGTGGTAGAAAAATTGCAAATAGTAGGTGCTCAGTTGTCGCCTGTTAGCTTGATGAAATTCTGTGACTTGACACCTGTCCACACGTTTTGTTTTGTTGTCTGTCTCCCCTTTCTGGACTGTGAGCCTGTTGTTGGGCAGGGGCAGTCTCTATATGTTGCCAACTTGTACTTCCCAAGAGCTTAGTACAGTGCTCTGCACATAGTAAGCACTCAATAAATATGATTGAATGAATGAATGAATGTAGCCAACTAAAATAATTCTTACTTTGAAAGGTGATGGTTTACCTACCAGAGAAGAGTTTCTGGCTAGCTGAATGATAAAATTCGGGATTGGGCCAGGGAGGTTGTGGATTCATTAACCCCTAGAAATGTTTAAGAAAGAGAACTCCTCCCTTCCTGGATATTTCATCATTCACTTTTTTTAAGGTATTTGTTAAGCAGTTACTATATGGCAGGCACTGTATTAAGCGCTGGGGTAGACACAAGTTAATCAGGTTGAACATGGTCCCTCTCCCGCATAGGGCTCACACTCTCAATCCCCATTTTGCAGATGAGGTAACTGAGGCCCAGAGAAGTGAAGTGACTTTCCCAAGGTCACACAGCTGACAGGTGATGGAGTCCAGATTAGAACCCAGGTCTTTCTAACTCCCGAGCCTGTCCTCTATCCACTAAACCACATTGATTCTCCTTCACTTGCCTGGAGATAGGGGTCTGTCCCCTTATAGACTGTCAGCTCATTATGGGCAGGAAACGTGTCTGCTAATTCTGTCGTATTATACTCTCCCAAGCACTTAGTTCAGTGCTCCACGCATAGTAAGCGCTCAATAAATACTATCAATTGATTGACCCCGAAGAATGAACTTAATATATATTCTCAGAGAACCCAAACTTCTGTTTCATTTGCATTCGGACTGGGGCCTAACTATCCCTCTCTAATTATTCACTGCCAAGTGAGCTTTCCTATTAAAGCTAGCTTGGAAAAGCTGGCAAAATGAAGACTGCCATTCTGCTTTCTGGCTGCTGAGACCTGTGCCTGAATTTAGGACATCTGTGCTGTCAGCCTGGTGCTCCCAAACTGGCTGAAGATCATGCATGAGTCTTCTGTGTAGGGGCTTCAGAAAGCTGTGAAATAGATCCGTCCACCAAGATGAACACACATGAAGCAGCGTGGGGAAAAGAGGTCAGTCAATCATTTGCATTTTCATAGCCCCTTTCCTGAAAGCACACTAAGAAACAGTGAGGACAGTGAGAGAGAATAAAGTCACCGGAGGCATTCCACTATAGCAAGAAGCACTTTATTAGAGTTAAGCCAAGGCGAGCGTTTAGGAAAGCTGACCTCTTATCGTTTTTCTGTTTTCTTGGAGTGGGGAAGAGCATGTGGGCCCAGTGGAGAATGTGATAAGGAAGGAAAAAAATTGTCCCACTGTTTGTGGCAGTGGACTGATATCCATTTAACCTCATCTAAGTGGATAGGCACAAAACTCATCAGGTAAGAAAATAATGTAGGAAGGTCACTTATCCGCTACCTAGGTAATTGCTCTGATGCAATTACTCTATTTATTTTACTTGTACATATTTACTATTCTATTTTATTTTGTTAATATGTTTTGTTTTGTCGTCTGTCTCCCCCTTCTAGACTGTGAGCCCGCTGTTGGGTAGGGACCGTCTCTAGATGTTGCCAACTTGTACTTCCCAAGCGCTTAGTACAGTGCTCTGCACACAGTAAGCGTTCAATAAATACGATTGAATGAGTGAATGAATGATGCGAAGATAGACAAAGTGGTAGAAAACCACATCGTGAAGAATAGTGTGTCCTTTAGAAGATAGACGCATTATGATGCCAACATGGCATCAACATTCAGATAAAAGCGAAGGTTTAGGATTAGGGCACAATATATATCGCCTACTTTCTGGACAGGTTTCTGAAGAATATAGTCCGCCATATGTAACCTGAACCTCAACTTGGCTTCATATGAAAGTAGCTTGGCCTCATGGAAAGAGCATAGGGCAGGGAATCAGAGGACCTGGGTTCCAATACCGGCTCTGCTGCTTCATTCATTTTATTCATTCAATCATATTTATTGAGCGCTTACTGTGTGCAGAGCACTGTACTAAGTGCTTGGGAAGTACAAGTTGGCAACATATGGAGATGGTCCCTACCCAGCAGCGGGCTACTTGTCTGCTGTGTGACTTTTGGCAAGTCACTCGACTTCTCTCTGCCTCAATTTCCTCATCTGTGAAATGCAGGTTAAATACCTGCTCTTCTTCCTCGTTAGATTGTGAGCTTCATATGGGAGTAGGGTTGTGTCTAAGGTAATTATTTTGTACCTATCTGAGTGCTTCACACATAGTGAAGCAGCATGGCTTAGTGCATAGAGCAAGGGCCTGGGATTCTGAAGAACCTGGTTTCTAATCCCAGCTCTGTCACATGTCTGCTGTGTTTACCTTGGGCAAGTCGCTTAACTGCTCTGGGCCTCAGTTACCTCATTTGTAAAATACATATTAAGCATTTGAATCCGAAGTGGGCCAGGGACTGTGTCTAACCTGATTAATTTGTATCAACCCCAGTGCTTTGAACAGTGCTTGGCAAATAGTAAGTTCTTAATAAGTACCATAATTATTAGTATTAGTAAGTACATAGGCCCTTAGTATGGTGCTCTGCACATAGTAAGAGCTCAGTAAATGGACTGAATGATTGATAGCAAATACCACAATTACTATTATTAGGGCTTTGTGTTCCCCCAAATGTTTCACATTCAGTACTCAAAGTTTACATTTAAACTGAAACAAAGCCACCCTTTACAGACCGTGGGTCCTAAGAATTAAGGAATCAACTGAGTAGAAGATCAAATTGGAACTTTCCCTGCTGGGACAGATCATCTCATTTCCCATTACTTCCCCCCGGCCACAGCATTCCCAGAATACACCTTCGGAAGGTAAGCCTCTTTCCCAGACCCCGACTACCTTTAGCCCATGCTGATGTCATTTCACGTGCTTTGACTTTGGAATTCCCGGAGTTTAAAACATTGTCTCCTGAGAGGCTTGTAAATGAACCTAGGAGACACAGCTAAAATGTTTAGCTGAAGTTTACCGTAGTTTATTTGAACACTAGAATGACTATCCATTTCCCTGCTCTCTTTCTCCGACTTTAGCTCTCTCCTACTTCTGAAGGAAATGAAAAGTTTTAAGCTTTCATGTGTTCATCATATCCCCAGTGGCCTCTTTATAGGAAGCGTTTTAAAGGTTATTTCTGGAGCTTAGCTAAATGTTATCAGCCCTTTAGGGAGAGTAACAAAGATATTCACTCATCGGGCACAGAATCTCTTAAATCCTATTCCACCTTCTGAAATAAATAACAAACACTTGGTCCCTAATCTATCCTTTTTTTTTTTTTTTTTTTTTTTTACCTCTGACAGAATATTCTCCCACTTGGTCGTTTCGAGGACCTCATTTAAAGTAAACCTTAAAATAGTTTTTATAAATGCACTAAGCAGTGTGGCTCAGTGGAAAGGGCCCGGGCTTTGGAGTCAGAGGTCATGGGTTCAAATCCCAGCTCCACCAATTGTCAGCTGTGTGACTTTGGGCAAGTCACTTCACTTCTCTGGGCCTCAGTTCCCTCATCTGTAAAATGGGGATTAAGACTGCGAGCCCCCCGTGGGACAACCTGATCACCTTGTAACCTCCCCAGCGCTTAGAACATAGTAAGCACTTAATAAATGCCATTGTTATATTATTATAGTGGATAGAGCACGGGCCCAGGAGTCAGAAAGACCTGGGTTCTAATTCCGGCTCCATCACATGCCTGCCATGTGACCTTGGGCAAGTCACTAAACTTCTCTGGTCCTCAGTTACCTCATCCGTAAAGTGGGGATGAAGACTCTGAGCCCCATGTGGGACAGGGACTGTGTCCAACCTTATTAACTTGGATCTACTTGGATTTTGACACATAGTAAGTGCTGAATAAATACCATCATCATTATTATTATTATTATTATTATTTTGGGGAGATGAGGGATTTGAGTAGCAATGGGGACAGGGCATGAAGAGAGAGAATGGAGAAACAGGGAAATGGGAACAAGAAAGGCTTTGTGGGTAACATAGAAGCACAATTGGAACTCTGGCTTCTATATTGTCCCATAAAAGCATCAAAGGCCTCTGTTGTGGTGACTTTCTGCTGGGCTGGAAGGAATTGAAAAAGAAGAGAAGAAAGAGGAAGAGGAGATGGAACAAGAGGAAAAGGAAGAGAATGAAAAGGGAGACGAGGAGGAGATGGTGGAAAAGAAAGTAGTAAATGTATTAGAATATTCATTCATTTATTCATTCAATCACATTTATTAAGCACTTACTGTGTCCAGAGCACCATACTAAGCGCTTGAGAAAGCAGAATACAACAAGGAGATGGAAGAAGAGGAAAAGGAAAACATTGAAAAGGAGGATGAGGAGGAGGTGGAGGAAGAGAAAGAAGAGGAAAAGAATGAGGAGATGGAAGAAGAGGAAATGGAAGAGAATGAAAAGGAAGATGAGGAGGAGGAGGAGGAAGAAGAGGAAGACAGGAGGAAAAGAATGAGGAGATGGAAGAAGAGGAAAAGGAATTGAATTAAAAGGAGGACATGGAGGAAGAGAAAGAAGAGGAGGGAAAGAATGAGAAGGAGGGGAATGAAGAAGACCTCGCCGGACAGTAATCCCAGAATCGTTGACCATCCCAAATAACTAGATCCTTTGACACATCCTGCCTAATGCAGGATGTCTGATTGTATTACTGAAAGACGCCCAGTTTGGGGAAATGCTTTTAAATGTTTCCATGACCCAACAATGTTCTTTTGTCTGTGAGTCCCTTTCACATCCCTTTGTCCTGCCACTGTGTCTTTTTTATGGTATTTTTTGAGCACGTACTATGTGCCAGGCATTGTAATAAGCACTGAGGTAGGTACAAGCTAATCAGGTTGGACACAGTCCATGTCTCACATGGAACTAACAGTCTTTTTCCCCGGTCTAGACTGTAAGTTCATTGTGGGAAGGGAAGGTGTCTCTTTATTGTTGTATTATACCCTCTCAAGCACTTAATGCAGCGCTCTGCACACAGTAAGCACTCAGTAAATATGATTGAATGAATGAATGAATTAATTCATTCATTCTGGTCACAGCTGGGCTGTGGCTTTTTAAGATTTTTGGATTTCCGATTTTATCCCTGGGACACAAATCCTGTTCTTACTTGGATTCGGGTCTGGTCTGACAGGAAAGTTCCAGTAGGTATCTCTCAACTGGAAAACCAGCTCCGGTTTCTGCCAACATTCCCCGGGCATCATTCCTGGGCTGAATTGCTAGTGTGGCCAGAATCGTGGGCATGAATCTGCTTGCTTATGGTGGGGGACGGCTGGAGGTTATAAGGTTTTAGGATTGGAGCAACTAATGGAGATGATTGATACAGACCTGAAATATGAGGAATTCTCCACATTTTAGCCAAACCACTTATCTACAGTGAAAGGAACTCGATGCCAATACCTAGGAGCCGCAAAGGGAAGTTCACCTCTCAGTGGGCTTGGAAATGACTTTGAACATGCCCCCTCTCAGTCTTGCTGAAGCAGCCGGCTTTTCTTACTTGCTGTGTTAAATCTGAAGTGCCATCATTAAAACGCAACTGGGCGCTTTCATCTTCGTGCCACGTTGGCTCAGAACGGGTCATCAGTCACCGGGGTTTTCAGAGGGAGAGCAGCTCTGGACTCTTCTGGAGTGTCTGCCTCAGCCCTTAGCTCTAAATCTGGCTTGCACACATCTGTTGGCCATGTGAATCCATCAGTAAATTTTCCTAGAATCTGGTTTCTGGAATATTTTCTAGGCGCTTAGCACTAGGTTCTCAAAGTACACCTGGAGTCTTTGGCCTAAACACTGCCACTCACTCTCTGCCTGACCGTCTCTCCTCCTCTGCCAATCTTAGAACGCGTCCCAGATTATCCCCCGGAAAGTGAACCGATGTTTTGTGTTGGCCAATTATTGAACCAGTCTCTCCTCCTTGGGCCAGTCTTAGTACGTGTCTCAAATTATCCCCCGGAAAGTGAATCGATACTTTGCGTTGACTGATCCTTGAGTGTCAATGGATTTACTCACCGAGAACAGCCATCGCTGGCCCGTATTATGCTTCCTCAGGTCAGGAACCATAAGGTGGTAACGGTTTTAGATGAGACTCAACCACGCTGTCCCCTCATCATTCCAGCTCACCTCTTACAATGGTTTAACTATCCAAACTCATAGGGCTCCTTATGCCTCTCAGAGAGACAATCCTGTGCCTTGTGACTCTACCAAAATGGAAACCACTTGGCATATTGGAAAAAGAGCCCTCAAGTAGATCATCTCAAGGTGGTTTCTTCAGATAATGTGTAGCCTTAAATCAATCAATCAATCAATCAATCGTATTTATTGAGCGCTTACTATGTGCAGAGCACTGTACTAAGCGCTTGGAAAGTACAAATTGGCATCACATAGAGACAGTCCCTACCCGATAGTGGGCTCACAGTCTAAAAGGGGGAGACAGAGAACAGAACCAAACATACCAACAAAATAAAATAAGTAGGATAGAAATGTACAAGTAAAATAAATAAATAAATAAATAGACAGAGTAATAAATATGTACAACCATATATACATATATACAGGTGCTGTGGGGAGGGGAAGGCGGTAAGGCGGGGGGATGGAGAGGGGGACGAGGGGGAGAGGAAAGAAGGGGCTCAATCTGGGAAGGCCTCCTGGAGGAGGTGAGCTCTCAGCAGGGCCTTGAAGGTGGAGAAGGGTGAGTATACTGCAGTCAAGAAGGATGCCATGATTGTAGACTTCAGAGACAGAGGAGGTGGTGGTGTCATTCATTCATTCACTCAATCGTATTTATTGAGCGGTTACTGTGTGCAGAGCACTGTACTAAGCACTTGGAAAGTACAGTTCAGCAACGAATAATCATCAAATGTCACCAACTGTGGTGGGAAAGTTAGGGGCAGGGGAATGAGAAGATGAGAAGATCTGTTAGCACTGCCTAGTGGAAAGAGCACGGGCCTGAGAGTCAGAGGACCTGGGTTCTAATTCTGACTCCACCATGGACCTGCTCTGTGACCTTGGGCAAGTCACTTAATTTTCCCATGCATCAGTTGTTTCGTCTGCAAAATGGGAATTCAGTACCTGTTCTACCTCCTGTTTAGACTGTCATCCCCAAGTGGGACCTGATTATCAAGTACCGTACCCAGCGCTAGTAGTAGTAAGCGCTAAACAAATACAATGATTATATTGAGTTTAAGGGGCTAGTGGTAGGCTTGGAAATTGGAGACAAGAAGAAATTTGTGGTTTCTCTAGCCTCTAGGCTTTGAGCTCATTGTGGGCAAGGAATGTGTCTATTTGTTCTTGTATGGTACTATCCCAAGTGCTTCGTATAGTGCTTTGCACACAGTAAGTGCTCAATAAATGCGATTGAATGAATGAGTGAACTGCAGTGTGGCCTAGTGAAAACAGCATAGGACTCAGAATCAGGCGACCTGAGTTTTGAATCCAGATCTGCCTCTTGCCTACTATGTGGAAGTCACCTAACTTTTCTGTGCCTCAGTTACTTCATGTATAAAATAGAGATTAAATCCTGTTCTCTCTTTCCCTCAGACTCTAAGTCTGCTGCTTAGGACAGGGAATGTGTCTGATCTGACTGCATTGTATCTCACCCAGTGCTCAGTACGTAGTAAATGCCTAACATATGCCACTATTATCACTCTTTGACAAGTGAGAAAAAGTTGTCAGCCCAAAAGTGGGAGTAATAATTGTGGAATTTGGTAAGTCATTCATTCATTCATTCAATCATATTTATTGAGCGCTTACTGTGTGCAGAGCTTGGGAAGTACAAGTTGGCAGCATATAGAGACGGTCCCTACCCAACAACGGGCTCACACTGTAGAAGGGGCAGACAGACAACAAAAAAAAAACATATTAACAAAATAAAAAGAATAGTAAATATGTACAAGTAAAATAAATAGAATAATAAATCTGTACAAACATATATACAGGTGCTGTGGGGAGGGGAAGGAGGTAGGGTGGGGGCGATGGGGAGGGGGATAGGAAGGAGGAGGCTCAGTCTGGGAAGGCCTCCTGGAGGAGGTAAGTGCTTACTATGTGCCAGGTACTGTACTAAGCACTGGGGTAGATACAAGATGAGCGTCTCAAGGGAAGGAGCGTGAAATGAGGAGAGATGGGAACCCAGAACAGATACTCTAGGGATCATCATGGTAAAGAGATGAGGGGCGGCAAGAGGAAGAAGCAGTGAAACTGAGAACTTTTAGACTGTGAGCCCACTGGTGGGTAGGGACTGTCTCTATATATTGCCAACTTGTACTTCCCAAGTGCTTAGTACAGTGCTCTGCACACAGTAAGCGCTCAATAAATATGATTGATTGATTGATTGATTGAGAAGGAACAGTCAAAGAAGTAAGAGAAGTAAGAGGCAGCATGGTCTACTGAAAGAGCCCAGGCCCAGGTGTCAGAGAACCTGGGTTATAAATGGGGCTCTGCCATTGTCCTGCTGTGAGACCTTGGGCAAGTCACTTTACTTTTTTATGCCTCAGCCTGCTCATCTGTAAAATTGGGTTTGATAACTGTTCTCCCTCCTAGATTGTGAGCCCTCTGAAGGGCAAGAGACTGACCTGATTACCTTGTATCCTACCCCGGAACTTAGAACAGTGCTTGGCACATAGTAAGTGCTTAACAAATACCACTAATTTATTACCACTATTGCACTGAGACTGTGTCTCATCTAATTACTGTGGGCAGAAAGGGTTGAGACAAGTGATATCGTTTGGAAAGAAGCCAGGAAAATTTAGTTTCCCTACTGTAATCCCAAGATAGGAATTCAAATTATTCTGGGAAAACATCCTTGGACTACTGTAATTTCTAATAATAATAATACCGGGTTTCCTACAACAATCAATCAAAGGCCTTTATCGAGCACTTACTGTGTGCAGAACCTTGCATTAAGTGGTTTGGGGAGTACAACAGAGTCCAACAGAGGCCTGTTCCCTGCCCACGACAAGCTTACAGTCTACATATTAATGTTTATGTCCCCATCTAGTCCTCTCAGTACCACACTTGGAAAGTTTCCAGTACTCTATCAGTCTTAGCTCCTGGAGGGAGAGTCAAGCAGTGGCCTGTCCATTCCATCCCTAGCTTGGCCAGTGGCTAGCGAGTGGCAGGCCATCTGCTACAAGGCAAAACTCTCTCTCATGGGAGAGAGTCGAGGGCAGAGACTTGAATTGATTGCACTGGAGAAGGTAATGGTAAACCACTTCTGGATTTTGACAAGAAAACTCTATGAATCCACTACCAGAGCAATTGCAGATGGAGGTGGGGCGTTGTAGGAGAGATGCGTCCATGGAATCGTTATGGGTCGGAGATGACAGCATAAGTCAAACCCACCTAGACTGTAAACTTCTTGTGGGCAGCAATATTGTCTACAAACTCTGTTGTACTGTACTCTCCCAAACGCTTAGTACAGTGCTCTGCACACAGTAAGCATTCAGTGAATACCACTGATGATCTAAGACTTTAGACACCAGACTTTCAGACTCTGGCATTCACCCACCTCACCTAGTTCTCCCAACAGAGGGAAAAGTCAGTCTGGGAAGTCGGACTTGGATGTGTACAATTCCAAAGTCTTCTCCGGTGACATCAAGTGTTTTTTTCACAGACTGGCCACATTCTCTAATGTTCACGTCAGGGGGCAACAGGTTCTGATCAGAGGCAGAAAACTTGTGATTCTGTGAAGGTGGAATCGGAGTCAAAGAAAATTGACTTCCTGCTGGAAGATGGCATTGATTTCCGTATTAGCTGAGCAACCCACCTCCACCCAATTGGTTTGCCATCTGTTCTACCCTACAGCTGGCAAGCGCCTGTGAGAACCCCTAGTGTGATTCCTTATAATGCCTTCCGTGTAGGAAGCCAATTGACCATGATCAGTAATGCTGATTAATTGCTGATGGGGAAATCCAGACCTTCAGCCAGAGAAAATAAAGAACCAGCCTGCGGTGAATTATGTCACTGAAGAGAGAGGCAGGCTGTGGGCTCTGTTGTGATTTTCCAGGTTGGGATAAACTTTGGAGGGAGGAGAAGTGAGTTTGATGAAACATTATTCATATTCTGCTGTGTTGAGGTCAAAGCTACCTCATTCCATTTTGATCCCTTTGGATTCTACTGTAGCCTCTCTCTTATATGTATGTATTTAAGTGCTTACTATGTGCTAGGCACTGTACTAAATGCCAGAATACAGGTTGGACACAGCGCATGTCCCTGATGGGGCTCACAGCTTTAGTCCCCATTTTACAGATGAGGTAACTGAAGCACAGAGAAGTGAAGTGAATTGCCCAAGGTAATAATAATAATTATGGTTCTTGTTAAGCACATACTATGTGTTAGGCACTATATTAGGCACAGAGGTGGAAACAAGAAAAGGACACAGCCCCTGTTCCACATGGGGTTCCCAGTCATTTTACAGATGAGGCAATTGAGGCACAGAGAAGTGAAGTGACTTGCTTAAGGTCACACAGCAGACAAGTGTCAGAGCTGGGATTAGAACCCATGACCTTTTGACTCCCAAGCCCATGCCCTATCCACTATGCCATTCTGCTTCTCCTGCTTTCTCAGGGCTAGGAAAGAAATATTACTGGAGGTTCACTAATCTTGGCCAGAGAAGAAAGGCCTGCATCTTTCTCTCCAACCCCATTGTGTGGGGAAATATACCCATGTAATGTACTGCAACTTATTATGTTCCAGTCACTGTACTAAGCAGTGGGGAGGATACAAGCAAATTGGCTTAGACAGGCTTAGGGATCAGAACTACCAACTCCATTGTATCCTCAAAAGCACTTAGCACAGTGCTCTGCACACAGAAAGCGCTCAATAAATGCGACTGAATAATGATAATATCATTATGGTGTTTGTTAAGTGCTTACTATGGGCCAAACACTTTACTAAGTGCTGGGGTAGATACAGCGTAAGCAGATCGAACACATTCCCTGACCTACGTGGGGATCACAGTTTAAGGAGGAGGGAGAACAAGTATTTAATCCCCATTTTACAGATGAAGGAACTGAGTCACCAAGAAGTTAAGTGACTTGTCCAAGGTCACACAGAAGGCAAGAGTCTGCAGAGAGAACTCAAGAAAAAAAGAAGCTGTGTTTAATAAAAACAGCTTTGAGTTTGCTGTTTTTTAAGGGTCCTTCTCTCTCCATCATTGCAGATTTTCATTTTGTTCTTGGGGTGGGGAAGAATCCATTGTCCTTTTTCAAATTTATGAAGTGTTTGGTATTTCTTCTTGTTTTTTATTTTGTAAATGCCACTGAGAAATATTTCAAGCATTTTAACTACGTTCAACACAAAGACCACCTGAAAGCCTAATGTGAAAAAGAAATACTTTTCCCTTGGAAACATTCAAACGGTAAATGGTTCAGTGGGGACTTTATCGTTAATAACTGATTTACGTGGAGGAAATTTACACGATGAAAATTTCCTTTATTGTTTCTTGCTTTTAAAACTGTAATGAAACACTCTCTCTCTCTGAAGTGAGTCGAGCAAAGGCAAAGCCAAGTTTCAAAGTGAGGTTTTTGTCTAAAGATAATTATCTCCTTTGTCAGACTGAGTTTGCCTCAGGGCCAAAATTGCCTCAGATTCTGCCATTTGACCCTCTGAATGATTTCCCAGTGGGAAGAAGTGTGGGAAGAGCTGGGGGATGAGGGCTTTTGGTCAGGGTTGAGTGCCCTACGAAATGCTCTGGGAGAAGCATGTCCATTTACACTTCCATTTCACTAGGTGTGACTTGGGAATAGCAGGGATCATTTGTACGGTCTCCTCTGGTGTTTTTTGTTTTTTCCCCTGTCGTTTAATTGGCCCAGTGGTATCCCTGAGCTGAGCTCTTCTCAGATCCTTCTGAGAAATCTTTTTGTGTCTTTTTAATCGATCGATCAATCAAAGGAATTCATTCATTCATTCAATCGTATTTATTGAGCGCTTACTGTGTGCAGAGCATGTACTAAGTGCTTGGGAAGTACAAGTTGGCAACATGTAGAGATGGTCCCTACCCAACAGTGGGCTCACAGTCTAGAAGGGGGAGACAGAGAACAAAACAAAACATATTAACAAAATAAAATAAATAGAATAAACATGTACAAATAAAATAGAGTAATAAATCCATACAAATATATATACAGGTGCTGTGGGGAGGGGAAAGAGGTAAGGTGGGGGGGATGGGGAGGGGAAGGAGGGGGCTCAGTCTGGGAAGGCCTCCTGTAGGAGGTGAGCTCTCAGTAGGGCCTTGCTTTATTGCAAGTAGGGCCTTGCAAGTGCTTTATTGAGGCTTACTACATGCAGAACACTGTACTAAGCACTTGGAAGAGTACAATACAGCTGAATTAGCAGACACGTTCCCCGTGTCATTCCTCACGGATTCCTGTCTGGAGCCAAGCCTAGTGACACATTTGTGCGTTTGTTGGCTTTCTTTTATCAGTGCGGTGTCTCTACCCCGTGGACAGCGAGCACTGGCCTTTCCAGTTCTAGATGCTTCATCTCTTTGCAATCATTTACCTTAACCCACCTCCTAATAAAAGCAGATGGCCGGAAGGGGAGTGATGAGAAGCACACACCTTAGAAACCCAGGGATCGGAAAGAGAATCAACTCTTCCCCAGCCAGCAAAGCAGTCCAGCTGCTACAATCATGGAGGGTGGTCTGATGGAGTCCAGAGGGCTGTCAGAGAGATCAGAAGATGCTTCCAGGCGACCGATCACCCACTGTCCACAAGCTAACTCGCTCTATTGGCTTTGAACTGGTGGATATTCCGCTCTCTAAATCTACAGAGTTGCCTGATGCTCCAAAGACCAGAGCTTTAGTGGCAGAAAGACAAGGATGATAATAATTCATTCAGTCATATTTATTGAGAGCTGACTGTGTACAGAGCACTGTACTAAGCGCTTGGAAAGTACAATCCGGCAACAAATAATAATAGTGACAACAATGGGCTCACAGTCTAGAAGAAAATAATGTTATGTGTTAAATGCTTACTATGGTCCAAGCACTGTTCTAAGTGCTGGGGTAGATACAAGGTAATCAGGTTGTCCTATATGGGGCTCACAGTCTTAATTCCTATTTTACAGATGAGGTACCTGAGGCACAGAGAAGTTAAGTGACTTGTCCAAAGTCACACAGCTGATGAGTGGCAGAGCTGGGATTAGAACCCATGACCCCTGACTCCCAAACCCGTGCTTTTTTCCACTAAGACACACTGCTTCTCCCGACAGTTAATGACTGTGGTATTTTTTACATATTTTGTACATATTTATTACTCTATTTTACTTGTACATATCTATTTTATTTTGTTAGTATGTTTGGTTTTGTTCTCTGTCTCCCCCTTTTAGACTGTGAGCCCACTGGTGGGTAGGGACTGTATATGTATATGTTGCCAACTTGTACTTCCCAAGTGCTTAGTACAGTGCTCTGCACACAGTAAGCACTCAATAAATACTCAATAAGTACGATTGATTGATTGATTTTTAGGCACTTACTATGTGTCAAACGCTGTTCTCAGCACTGGGGAAAGATACAGGATGATCAGGTTAGGCGCTGTCCCTGTCCACACAAGGCTCACAGTCTAAGAGGGAGAAAAGGTAATGGATCCCCATTTGACAGATGAGATAACTGAGGCACAGAGAAAATTAAGTGACTTGCCCCAAGTCACACAGCAGGCACGGGACAGAGCAGGGATAGAACCTAGGTCCCCTGACTCCCAGTTCTATGCTCTATTAAGCCACCTGTTTCTGATTTGAGTGATCAGGAAAACATCTATGATGAATTAACCAAACGAAACAGATGGAGATTCGGAGAACTTCACTGGGAGACTCCAGAAGCTGGATTTTAGGCCTTGCAGGGTATAGTGGGATTTCACAAGGTTGCCTTTCTGCTCTGGCAGTTTCATGTTTCCAAAGATGTGATCTGGATGAACAAAGGTGGAAGTGAGCTTGTGGCTGGTGAGGTTTATGGGTTTTGTCCTTCCCTTCTGGGTACCCAACATGCAAAGATTTTGTTTGTTCTTTGCCACTGTTTAATAATAATCTGAAATATAGAACCTGAAAATACAATCTGAAAAATAGCGAGAAGCAGCGTGACTTAGTGGAAAAAAGCACAGGCTTGGGAGTCAGAGGTCATGGGTTTTAATCCCGATCTGCCACTCATCAGATGTGTGACTTTAGGCAAGTCACTTAACTTCTCTGTGCTTCAGTTACCCCCTGTGGAAAATGGGGATTAAGACTGTGAGTCCCACGTAGGCCAACCTGATTACCTTGTATCTACCTCAACTCTTAGAACAGTGCTTGCCACATAGTAAGTACTTAACAAATACCATCATTGTTATTATTGTTATTACTGTGACCTTGGGCATGTCATTTCTCTGGGCCTCAGTTCCCTCAGCTGTGTGGATAGGACAGCTAAAAAGAAAAGCTGGTTATTTTCTCACTGGGCTATATCGTCGGCTGCTGAAATTTCACATGATGTGGTGCGGAACGCTCATCATAAAACTTTTTCCATTTGCTTTTGGAGTGGTTTTTAATCTCCTACATGCTTCCTTTCGGGATAGCGACTTTCTTCATTGACCTTTAGGGGAGGTTTAGATAATGTCATTGTGCCCCGTTCAATATTGCTTTCTCCAGCAGTTTTTAACGCATGCCATTCTGCCTGTCCTCTTTTCAGCTGACTCCTCGGGGGATTTTTAATCATGGAAAAGTTTAACTTTCTAGTTGTGCCTCTCCATGGAAAGAGAAGAAGAGGGCATCCTGTTTCTTAAGGAGTTTGCACTTCTGGAAAATGATTTATTAACCAGAGTTGAGTTGGCTTTTGCTTTTGTTGCTGATGACAAAAGGTACGTTTAAACACGTGAAATTGGCTTAAAGCAGTGGACAGATATGGTTAAGGGAAGCCCAGCCTGCTGCCAACAAAGACTTCTTCTTTGTGTCGTGTATAAGTAAAGTCTAATCTGACCTCAAAGAAAGAAAACGTGTGCAGCACTAGATAAGGTCCTAGAGATGAATGAGGCTGTCGACTCTAGCGTTTATTGGTTGGAAAAGAGAGAAAAGAGCCAGGGGAGAGATGGAAACTGCAGAGCGGATGCTGTGAATCTTGAAGAAAGCCGCGTTCCAAGAGGAGAAGTAAAATACAGAAATGGCCCAGGTAATGGAGTAGAAGGGGGCTGACTCGATCAGTGATGGAGGGTTGTGTAGCAGTGTCTCGTATGTTGGTCGATGAATCTCTCTTGGGTCACGTTTCTGTCTTGCTCCTTCACCAATGACTGTGGAAAGTAAAATAGAAGACTTTCCCTAATGAATCGAGCTGTCACAAATTAAGGAAGAAGAGATTTTTCTCTAACTCCAATTATCCCGACCCCACATTCCTTTTTCTCTCCTTTCTTCAGCCTTTCTCCAAGTTTCCACCACCCCGCTCCCTTTTCTCTAGACTTAAATGAGGTTAATGTGTTTGTGAAAGCAGGTCCTTTGGTCAAGACAAAATCCTTCAACTGCCTAAAACTTGTTATAGAGCTTGTCTTCACCAAGGAACTAAACAAAAAGTCACGGTTGGTGGAAGGGATAATTAACTAGTGGGAAAATAAAATCATCATAGGAACCTACTTTGTGGCAGATAGAATAATAATAATTTTGATATTAAGCCTTATTACGTGCCAATCACTCTGCTAAGACCAGTGTTGATATGAATCGGGTTAGACACAGTCTCTGTCCCACACAGGATTCATAATTTAAGAGGTAGGGAGATCAGCTATCTTGTTCCCATTTTACAGAGGAGGAAATTGAGAAACAGAGAGGTTAGGTGACTTGTCCAAGATCGCACAGCAATCCAATGACGGAAAGGCTCCCAAGTGGATCATATCCAATCCAGAGAGGTTCGGTTCCAGGTCTTGGTGTTCAGCTTACCCCAAAACTGCCCAGAGGTACATTTTCAAGTGACCTCGATTGCGGCTTGTGTCGCACTTGAAGAAGTTGTTCTCCATTGTCAATATTTGTTGGATTCTCCTTAGAAAAGAGAAGGGGATGGGGGAGTTGAAACTTCAGCAGGGAAGCCTAGGTCTGAATGTCATAAAACCTGGTAATCTGGCATCTCTCCTCGAGCCCCTCCAATCTGGCTTCCGTCCCCTTTACTCCTCAGAAATCACCCTCTCAAAGGTCACCAGTGATCTGCCTCTTGTAAAATTCAACACCCTCTACTTCATCCTAATCCTCCTCAACCTCTCATCTGCCTTCGATAGTGTTGTCCACCTCTTCTCCTGGAAACGCTATCCAACCTCAGCTGCTCTGACACTGTCTTCTCCTGGTTCTCTTCCTATCTCTCTGGCTGCTCAGTCTCAGTCTCTTTCGCGGGCTTCTCCTCTGCCTCCCACCCTCTAACTGTGGGGGTCCCTCAAGGTTCATTTCTGGGTCCCCTTCTATTCTCCATCTATACCCGCTCTCTTGGAGTCCTCATTCTCTCCCCTAGTTTCAATTACCACCCTTGTGATGATGATTAACAAATCTACATCTCCAGACCTGATCTCCCTCCTTCTCTGCAGTCTTGCATTTCTTCCTGCCTTCAAGATATCTCTACTTGGATGTCCCACCGTCCCCTCAAACTTAACATGCCTAAAATAGAACTCCTTATCTTTCCACCCAAACTCTGCCCTTCCCCTGACTTTTCCATCACTGTAAATGGCACCGCCATCCTTCCTGTCTCACAAGCCCTGAACCTTGGCTTTATCCTTGACTCCTTGCTTGTTCAACCCACATATTAAATCCATCACTAAATCCTGTCTGTTCGACTTTCACAACATTGCTAAAATCCACCTTTTCCTCTCCATCCGAACTGCTACCATGTTCATTCATTCATTCAATTGTATTTATTTAGCACTTACTGTGTTCAGAGCACTGTACTAAGCACTTTGGAAGTACAAGTTGGCAACATATAGAGACAATCCCTACCCAACAACGGGCTCACAGTCTAGAAGGGGGAGACAGACAATAAAACAAAACATGTGGACAGGTGTCATCAGAATAAACAGAAGTAAAGCTAGATGCACATCATTAACAAAATAAATACAATAGTAAATATGTACAAGAAAAATAAATAGAGCAATAAATCTGTACAAACATATATATGGGTGCTGTGGGGAGGGGAAGGAGGTAGGGTGGGGGGGTGAGGGGGAGAGGAAAAAGGAAGCTCAGTGTGGGAAGGCCTCCTGGAGGAGGTGAGCTCTCAGTAGGGCTTTGAAGGGAGGAAGAGAGCTAGCTTGGTGGATGTGCAGAGGGAGGGCATTCCAGGCTAGGGGGAGGACATGGGCCTGAGTCAGAATTAACATTACCATGTTACCATACAATTAACATTACCATAACCGGAATTAACATTACCATGTTCATTCAAGCACTTCTCCTCTCCTGCTTGGATTACTGTATCAGCCTCCTTTCTGACCTCCCTGCCTCCTGTCTCTCCCCACTCCAGTCCATACTTCACTCTGCTGCCGAGATCATTTTTCAGCAGAAACATTCAGTCCACATTTCCTCCCTCCTCAAAAACCTCCAGTAGTTGCACAACTTCCTCATCAAACAGAAACTCCTTCCCATCAGCTTTAAAGCCCTCAATGCCCTTGCCCCTTCCTACCTCACATTTCTAATCTCCTACTATAGTCAGCCCACTTCGCTCCTGTAATGCTAACCTCCTCATTGTACCTCAATCTCATCTATCTTGCCACTGACCTCTCAACCACGTCCCGTCTCTGATTGGAAACACCCTCTCTGCTCATATCTGACACTGACTCTCCCAGACTTCAAAGCCTTATTGAAGGCACATCTCCTCCAGAAGATCTACCTCGAATAAGCGCCCCCACTTTCCTTTTCTTCCTCTCCTTTCTGTGTTGCCTTGATTTGCTTCCTTTATTCATTCCCCCCACCCAGCCCCACAGCAATTATGAACATATCTGTAATTTTATTCATTTGTATTATTGTCTGTCTCCTCCATGTAGTTGCTGTGTGACCTTGGGCAAATCACTTAACTTCTCTATGCCTCTGTTACCTCATCTGTAAAATGGGGAATAAGACTGTGAGCCCCATGTGGGATGCAGACTGTGCCCAACCGGATTAGCTTGTGTCTATACCAGCAGTGCTTGACACATAGTAAATGCTTAACAGATACCATCATTGTTATTATAACTTTTCAGATTGGAAACAGTCCATGTCCCACATGGGACTCACACTGTAAATTGGAGGGTGAGGATTTAATCCCGATTTTACAGATGAGGTAACTAACTGAGGCATAGCGAAGTTAACTTGTTTGGTCTCACAGCTAACAATTGGCAGAGCTGGGATTAGAACACAGATCCTCTGACTCTTCCCAGGTCCATTCATTAATTCATTCATTCAATCGTATTTATTGAGTGCTTACTGTGTGCAGAGCACCATACTAAGTGCTTGGGAAGTACAAGTTGGCGACATATAGACACGGTCCCTACCCAACAACAGGCTCACAGTCTAGAAGGGGGAGAGGAGTCCATGGTCTTTCCACTGTGTCATGCTGCTTTGCATGCTGCTTACTCTGCGTCAAGCACTGTACTAAACATAAGGTGATCGTCCCACATGGGGCTCACAGCCTAAGTATGAAGGAAAATAGGCACTGACTCCCCGTACGGAAAATGAGGGAAAGGAGGTACCAAGAAATTAAGCGACTTGCTCAAGGTCACACAGCAGCTAAATGCCGGGAACAATAATGATAATATCAATGATCATGTTAAGCGCTTACTATGTACCAGTGCTTAGAACAATGCTTGGCACATAGTAAGTGCTTAACAAATACCAAAATTATTAAATTATTATTACCCAAGCACTGTTCTAAGTGTGGGGTAGATGCAAGTTAATCAGGTTGGACACAGTCCCTGTCCCACATGGGGCTCACAGTCTTAATCTGCATTTTACAGATGAGATAACTGAAGCTCAGAGAAGTTAAGTGACTTGCCCAAGGCCACACAGCAGACAATTGGCAGAGCTGGGATTAGAACACATGAGAGCTCCATAAATGCTACTGCGTGATTAGTGGCAAGTACCTTCTCCCCACTTATGTCTCCCACTTAGCTCCCCTCTACCACCTGCAGTACATTTTTTTGTACACATGGAATTATCTTCTCTACTGCTGAAGCACTCTTCCAAATATGCATCTCCAATCTCTTCCTCCTCCTATCTTCAACTCGAAAGCTAGATTTACCAATCAAGCCCATTAATGAAATAATTCTTGGCCAGTCTTTGTCTTGTATTGGATGGCATTCCCGGAAGGGATTTAGTCCTACAGGCATGCATGCGTGGGTGTTTTTAGCTGGCATAATGAACTTCATAGATGAGTGTTTTCTGATTTTGGAAACCTAATGATTGAGCTGGCTTCCCAGCTGGAGCATCTGGCGTGGGTGACGTGGCTTGTCAGCTTGTATCTGTCACGATGGTCTATGTCTCATTATGGATCAGAGAGGAATTCTGCTGATGAAAGGGTGGGGTGTCATCGCTCGGCACGAGGCCTCAGCTGGGTGTCGTCTGAAAATCTCTCCGAGGTCTGAGTCCAAGAAGACCGGATTGGAGATGAGAACACCTGCTAGCTGGGCTCCCTGAAGTAGATTAGTTCAAGAGTTTTCCTTAGCACATTTTATGAGAGCATGGAACCGAGCAGAGATTATTGAGGCCATGTCATACAGCTGGGGTTCTTTGGGCTGAATACCATAGGTCACATAATAATAATGATGCCATTTATTAAGCGCTTACTATGTGCAGAGCGCTGTTCTAAGCGCTGGGGAGGTTACAAGGCAATCAGGTTGTCCCACAGGGGACTCACAGTCTTAATCCCCATTTTACAGATGAGGTAACTGAGGCACGGAGAAGTTAAGTGACTTGCCCAAAGTACACACCTGACAATTGGCAGAGCTGGGATTTGTACCCATGACCTCCGACTCCAAAGCCCGGGCTCTTTCTACTGAGCCATGCTGCTTCTCTAATTTGTCACATTGGAACTCACTCCCAGTTCCAACCCCTTGGGACCACGAGAAGCAGCGAGGCCTGGTGGAAAGAGCACTGGACTCTGTCCATATCCCAGTCTGTTGCCTGCTGTGTGACCTTGGAAAAGTCATTTTACTTCTTTGTGCCCTCATCTGGAAAATGGGGATTCAATACTCGTTCTCGCTCCTACTCTGACTGTGAGTGCATGTGGGACAGGGACTGTGTCCGACCTGATTGTATCGCATCTCTTCCAGTGCTTGGTGCATAGTAGACACTTAAATACCACAATTAAGATGGTTGTTATTTTTTCTATGTTTTTCTTTGGGTTGTTCCAGCTAATGGTCGAGGGCACATTTGGTGCTCCTTAAAACCCCCTGAAATTATTAAATTAGACAAAGGAAAGATGTTAGATTGGCACCGAGTGCTCCAAAAGGTTGAAAAAGTGAGCAGGCACAGGGTTTCCCAGCCCTGCTCTCTCAGGGGATTGGGGCAACATGACTTTGGGAAAAAAAATACCATCCATGGCAAGGGACTCTACCACCTTTTCATTACACTACAGTTTCTCTTCCATTAAATGCAACAGAAATGGTGTCCTTCTTTTTATGGTATCAGTTAAGCACTTACTATGTGCCAGTCACTATACTAAGCACCGGGGTAGATAGGAGATGATTGTTTAGGACACAGTCCCTGTCCCACGAAGGGCTCAAAGTCTTAATGGACATTTGTACAGGGAGTGTTAATGTCTCATCCCTTAAATTTTTTTTTATATAATTTAGCCATCTAATTAAGCGATAGCCTTCCTTACAGTGAGATCATTCGTTCAATCATATTTATTGAGCGCTGTGTGCAGAACTTACAATACAATTAACAGACACATTCATTTCCCACAGTGAGCTTACAGTCTAGAGGATACTCTCCACCCATAAAGGCATTCCAGAAAAGAACTTTGTGTGGCCAGCAATCGCATCTAAACAGTACAAATAAAAATATTTTTCCTTAGCTCGGCTATTTATCTCTACCACTTGCAGCGCCTGCCGTTGTTTTCAGTGCTGCCTCTTGGGATCCTGAATCTCTCAAAGCCTCTGAGGTAGGAAAGCAACCGTCCTCGTGGTTGCTACAGGTTGGGCCGGCCTTTGTAGTGCTTCTCCTACAACCCACACTTTGTTCAGTTGGCTTCCCGGCATCTTCAAAACCTTGTTCTTATCTCCCATCTGGCCTTCTCTCTGCGGCCCCTTTCAGTTCACCATTCAGCAGCTCCATGGGTGCTCTTAATAATAATCATCACTGTGGTATTTAAGTGCTTACTACATGCCAGGCACTATACTGAGCACTGGGCTAGATATAAGCCAATCTCTGTCCCACAGGGGGCTCACAGCCTTAATCCCCATCATACAGGTGAGGAAACTGAGGCCCAGAGATGTGAAGAGACTTGCCCAAGGGAACACTGCTGAAGTGGAGGAGCTGGGACTCAGGCAGGTGCTCTGCCCAATAGGCTACACCCTCCACTGCCTCGATTCGGTTGAGATGGCTGCAGTCCAGGAAATCAAGGGAACCGTTCATATCCTGCCACTTGATAATGAAAACAACAGCAAGATGATTCTGAAAGAACTATTCCAGTAGCGGGTTTCGCAATCCCACAGCCCCTTGGTAAATGTTCAGTTTGGCATGGAATAGAGAGGCAGCCTCCAGATGACCTGCCAGCCATCAAGATTTACATTTTTTGAGACCACTACGTCACTGGAGAACATGCTAAGTAGCAGAACTTTGTTTGCGCCTGATGTTTGCGTGGCTAGAGGAGGGACCTAACAGCTGGTCTCCTGCCGCCCAGGCACGGTTTTCCAAGTTTTCCACTTGATCACAGAGATAAGCTAAGAATTATGAGAACACATTTTGGCCTGTCTCGAGCAGTTATGGATCTCAAGATTTCACTCTACACTTAAGGCAGAAATCAGACTATAAATAGTACTCTTTCATTGTTCCCTATCGCCCTCAAGACTGATGCATTTCTGACCCCACTGAATCAATCAATCCATCAATGCTTACTGTATGCAAAGCCCTGTAATAATAATAATAATAATAATGATGGTATTTGTTAACCACTTGCTATGTGCAAACACTGTTCTAAGTGCTAGGGGATACAGGGTGATCAGGTTGTCCCACGTGGGGCTCACAATCTTAATCCCCATTTTACAGATGAGGTAAATGAGGTACAGATAATTTAAGTGATTTGCCCAAAATCGTACAGCTAACAAGTGGTGGAGCAGGGATTAGAACCCATGACGTATGACTCCCAAGCCGGGCTCTTTCCACTGAGCCACGCTGCTTCTCTGTACTAAACCCTTGGGAGAGTACAATATTACGGAATTGGCAGGCATGTTCCCCTGTCCATAATGAGGCTACAGTTCCCTTGCTGCTATTCACCTCAGATTATCTGCAGACCTCCTCTCAACGGAGCAGAAGTCCAGACCTGACTATTTCCCTCCTCACTGACTATCACTGACTAGGAGAAGCAGTGTGGCTCAGTGGAAAGAGCCCGGGCTTTGGAGTCAGAGGTCATGGGTTCAAATGCCGGCTCCGCCACTTGTCAGCTGTGTGACTTTGGGCAAGTCACTTAATCAATCAATCAATCGTATTTATTGAGCACTTACTGTGTGCAGAGCACTGTACTAAGCACTTGGGAAGTACAAGTTGGCAACATATTGAGACAGTCCCTACCCAACAGTGGGCTCACAGTCTAGAAGGGGGAGACAGAGAACAAAACCAAACATATTAACAAAATAAATAGAATAGATATGTACAAGTAAAATAAATAAATAAATAGAGTAATAAATATGTACAAACTTATATACATATATACAGGTGCTGTGGGGAAGGGAAGGAGGTAAGACGGTTCTCTGGGCCTCAGTTACCTCATCTGGAAAATGGGGATTAAGACTGTGAGCCCCCCGTGGGACACCCTGATCATCTTGTAACCTCTCCAGTGCTTTGAACAGTGCTTTGTGCATAGTAAGCGCTTAATAAAATGCCATTATATATATATATATATATATATATATATATATATATATCTCACAGTTTGCCCAACCTCAAACAACCAGTCACAGAAACATCTCTCTCCCCTCAGTCCCCCTCTTTCATATTCTCGCCCTCGGAATGGCACTTTATTTGGAGTCTTTGTTTAATCTCTGAATGTTAATGTCACATCTGCCCATGGTACGATCCGGTTTTCCCAGCATCCTAAAGTCTTCTGCCACAAAGGCAGTACTTCTGGGTTTGACTTGACTAGTGAAACACTCAGCTATGAGAAGGGAGAGTGTTCTACCCCTTTCAGAGATTTTCTGGAAGATGGGGAGGAATGGATTTTGACTCTCATCTGCCACCAGCTCTTCATTTCCTCTCCCAACTTGGCCAATATGCCCACTCTTCCTCTCCTGCCCATGCTTTCTCCCTGGAACTGCAAGCTTCTGTTTTCTGCTTGACTGCACTCTCTGTCTTCCTATGGCCCCTCGGGGAATTGCCCTCTTATTACCACAATTACAATCTGTACACATTTCATTAAACTAATATCCCTTCGCTTAGGCTTTCTCCTCAGAACTGCACAGCTGGAGACCCATTTCTTTTCTTCAGCTTAAACACTTTGACAGGTTAAGAAAGCTATTATGGCTGAATAACAGGTGTTGCAAAACAATGTGCATTTGATGTTTAAATGAGAGAGCCTCTTTATTGACTGCCTTTATTGCAGCTAAGACTCTCCTTTTTCAAGATGACTGGATTTTTATTGTTTTTACTGCTTTTTAAAGTGTATTCTGTTGTTTCAGAATAGGTCCGAAGTGACTGTCTGCAATTATTTGTTATTCTGATGTCGTTTTTCATTTAAACTTTTTTTTTTTTGGCTTTCCATCCAGGTGAAGAGGACTGGCATAAATACCAAGGTTTTATTTGGTCTCATCAAGCAGGGGCTAAGCATTACCTTTTTGTTTGTCTGTTTGTTTTTGGACGATCCTAGCCCATTGCTGAACTTTGTTCGTCCGTTTTCCATCTACCCTCAGAGTTGGCCCAAAAATGAGTGACGTCTTCCAATCTGTTTGTGTTATTGTTTCTCATCTATCTGACTAGACGACACATCCAGTGACTTATGAATGTGCACAGGCACTGCCCTTTGACTCTAATGCCTTTTCAGTTTATTTTATACCAAATACACTAATGTAAATAAGCCTTTACCACTTACTAATAATAATAATATTGGCATTTATTAAGCGCTTACTAAGTGCAAAGCACTGTTCTAAGCACTGGACTGTTCTAAGCGCTGGAGAGGTTACAAGGTGATGAGGTTGTCCCACGGGGGCTCACAGTTTTAATCCCCATTTTCCAGATGAGGTAACCGAGGCCCAGAGAAGTGAAATGACTTGCCCAAAGTCACACAGCTGACAGTTGGCGGAGCCGGGATTTGAACCCATGACCTCTGGACTCCAAAGCCCGGGCTCTTTCCACTGAGCCATGCTGCTTCTACCACTTCCCTTCTCTCCTTCAAAATAGTATTTTTTTAAAGATGGCCAACCAGTTAGGCTACTCCCTTCTATTTTCTCTAAGATGGCATGTGGCAATAATAACTGTAGTATTTGTTGAGTGTTTTCTGTGTGTCAAGTGATGTAGGTAAAAACAAGATTATCAGATCGTATACAAACTCCTGTCTCACGTGGAGCTCAGAGTATAAGGGAGAGGTAGAACAGGCACTGAATCCCAGTTTCGCAGATGAGGAAACCGAGGCACAGAGAGGTTAAATGGCTTCCCCAAGGTCACCCAGAACACAAGTGGCACAGTTGGGATTTAAATCCAGAGACCCTGATTCCCAAGCTTGTGTGTTTCCACTAGGCCACACTGCTTCTCTAGCAGGAATAAAACACAATTTCTCTGAAGTGTGTGTTCGGGGCACGGAATGAAAGCCTGTTTGAAAATATCAAGGACACTCTTTTGGAGAAAGTGGAATGGAATCTTTCTCCTTTATTTGCAAAGTGGAAACTAAATAGCAAGCCGTTTAATGGCGGTCTTCAATTTTCCATGGGGGAGAAGGACATCTCATTCCTGAATAGTTTAGATGCAGTGCAAAGCAAAATGCATATCATAAATTTACCCTGAAAGATTCTAAGTTTCTATCACCAACGACATGCCCAGAAAATCCTGTCCCCTCAACACTGGAGTGAGCCAGTAATAATAAGCAACAACTTCTTGAGACATGAAGAATTTCAAGTTTGTTTCCAAGACATAATCTGATCTCTTTATCAGTTTATTCAAAGTTTATCACTTGGTCTTTCATTCATTCATTCATTCATTCAATCATATTTATTGAGCACTTACTGTGTGTAGAGCACTGTACTAAGCGGTTGGGAAGTACAAGTTGGCAACATATAGAAATGGTCCCTACCCAACAACAGGCTCACAGTCTAGAGGGGCGTGCTCGTGGATTATAATTCCAGTTCCACCGCTTCCCTGCTGTGTGACCTTGGGCAAGGCATTTCGCTTTTCTGCGCCCCAGTTACCTTGTCTGTAAAATGGGGATTAAGACTGTATCACGTGGGAAATGTACCGTGCCCGAAAGAGCCCGGGCTTGGGAGTCAGGGGTTCTAATCCCGGCTCTGCCACTTGTCAGATGTGTGACTTTGGGCAAGTCACTTAACTGCTCTGTGTGTCAGTTATCTCATCTGTAAAATGGAGATTAAGATTGAGCCCCACGTGAGACAACTTGTTTACCTTGTTTCTTCCCCCAGTGCTTAAAACAGTGCTTGGCACATAGTAAGCGCTTAACAAATACCATCATCACTATTATAATGATTATCTAAACCAGGACTTAGTACAGTGCCTGGCACGTAGTAAATGTTTAACAAATACCGTGAAAAAACCCCCAGCAGGATTTAGGGACAGACTGATTGTGATGTTAAAAAGACTTTCAGGAGTCAAAGACACCAGGGCTTCTGGAACAGAGAAGATGGAAGATTTTTGACAGAAATTGAATCATTCAACTGTATTTACTGAGCGCTTACTCTGTGCAGAGCACTGTACTAAGTGCTTGGAAAGTACAGTTCAGCAACAAATAGAGACAATCCCTATGCAACAACAGGCTCACAGTGTAGAAACAGGCATGTGGATTTGAGAAGAACAGGTGGGTTTTGGAGGGAAGATGAAGAGCTCTGTTTCAGACATGTTAATTTTAAGATGCCGGTGGGACATCCATATGAAGATATTTGAGCGGTAAGAGGAAATGTGAGCTTGCAGGAGAGAGGAATCATTTATATAGAGGTGGAGGCAGAAGCTGAGATGGGTCCCCGAGAAAATGTATCCTGAGAAGGGGAAGGGATGTAGAGCGGAGCATGTGGAATGCTCTGAATTAGGAAATGAGAGGAGAAAGAAGAGCCACTGAATGAAACTGAAAAGGAGAGATCGGAAGGGTAGGAGGGAAGCAGCGGACCTAGGAGAAAGAGCTCAGGCTTGCAAGTCAGAGGACCTGGGATTCTTTCATTCAATTGTATTTATTGAGCACTTACTGTGTGCAGAGCATTGGACTAAGCGCTTGGAAAGTCCAAGCTAGAGAAGCAGCGTGGCTCAGTGGAAAGAGCCCGGGCTTTGGAGTCTGAGGTCAGGGGTTCAAATCCCAAGCTCCGCCAATTGTCAGCTGTGCGACTTTGGGCAAGTCACTTCACTTCTCTGGGCCTCAGTTCCCTCATCTGTAAAATGGGGATGAAGACTGTGAGCACCACGTGGGACAACCTGATTACCTTGTATCTCCCCCAGTGCTTAGAACAGTGCTTGGCACATAGTAAGCGCTTAACAAATACCAACATTAATTAATTAAAGTACAATTTGGCAACAGAGACAATCCCTACCCAACAGGCTGTCCGTCTAGAAGGGGATCTAATTCCAGCTCTACTATCGACTGCTGTGTGACTTTTGGCAAGTCACTTAACTTCTCTGTGCTTCAGTTTCCTCAACTGCAACATGGGGAATTAATCCTCCTCCTTCCTACTTAGACTGTGAATCCCATGAGGGACAGGGGCTGTGTTCAATCTGATTGTCTTTCCTCTAACCTAGAGTTTAGAACAGTGCTTGGCACATAGTAAGTACTTAAGAAACATCATAAAAAAGAAGGGTGGGAACAAGAGATATTAAGAGGAGGGTGGAGGTGGAGTCCAGATTGAATGACTACTGCTTCTCTTTTGATATAGGATGATTGAATCTATTGAGCCCATCCCTGGTAGAAGAAGATGCAAGAGAAGCAGCATATGTTTTGTTTTGTTGTCTGTCTCCCCCTTCTAGACTGTGAGCCCACTGTTGGGTAGGGACTGTCTCTATATGTTGCGAGCTTGTACTTCCCAAGCACTTAGTACAGTCTCTGCACACAGTAAGCGCTCAATAAATATGATTGAATGAGTGAATAGTGGCATGAGCCCGGCCCTGGTGTCAGAAGATGTGGGTTCTAATCCTGGCTCCGCCACCTGTCTGCTGTGTGACCTTGGGCAAGTCACTTTTCTGGGCCTCAGTTACCTCATCTGTAAAACAGGGATTAAGATTGTAAACCCCACTTGGTACAACCTGATTACCTCATATCTACCCCAGCACTTAGAACAGTGCTTGGCACATAGTAAGCACTTAACAAATACCATCATTATTACTATTATCATTAAAACATCTGTTGGGCCTGATACATGCTCATCAAGCAACTGCCCATTCATGCATATGTCTAGCTCTGATTCTTCCAATGTGGGCAGGCAATGTGTCTGTTTACTGTTGTACTCTCCCAAGTGCATCATCATAATAATAATTATGGTATTTGTTAAGCACTTACTAGGTGCTACACATTGTACTAAGTGCTGGGTTGGGGACAAACAAATTGAATTGGATACAATCCCCGTCCCACGTGGGGCTCACAGTCTCAATCCCCATTTTACAGATGAGGTAAATGAGGCAGAAAGAAGTCAAGTCACTTGCCCAAAGTCACACAGCAGATAAGTAGCAGAGCTGGGTTTAGAACCCACAACCTGTGCTCTATCCCCTATGCCATGCTGCTTTTCATACTACAATGCTACTTTTTTAATAGCATTTATTAAGCACTTACTATGTGCAAAGCACTGTTCTAAGCGCTGGATTGCACAGACTAAGCACTCAATAAATGCAATTGAATCGATGACCGAATCATTGTCTGGCTCCGGTCTCTAGCTGCGTGAAGGACTTGTGAATGCATACTCTTTTGTTTCTGTTGTGATTGTTTCTGTTTTGTTTTCCATTTCTTCATTTTTCAGCCAATCAATCCACACTATTCATTGAGCACCTTGTCTGTGCAGACCACTGTACTAAGTCCCGGAAGGGAACAATTAAATTGATAACAGACATCCCTGCCCTCGAGAAGCTTACATCTAGTGAAGGAAGAAAAAACCCTGTTATGTTTAAACCCCTTTGAGGAGCTGGGCAAGGGGGCATGAATCAAAAGCAGAAAATGATTAACTAATAATGTTAAAAAATATTCATCTTTGCATTCCCTGATTAAGTGTTTGGGTGAGAAAGGAATGGTGGAATGCACTGAAAGATTTTTTAAAATGCATATTTTGGTCTCTCGGGGGTGATGGGGATAAGTGCTGATGTAATGGTGACATAAGTCAGAGATTTGCTAATAGGTTGTGACAGATTGAGTTTCTGGATCCAATTCACTGCAGAGTAAATTGTAACCTCTGGGGACTTCAGGGACAGAGAGTCTTCTAGCCTTTGGGAAATGAATCTCATTGTCCCTCCAGAGTTAAGACAGTCCGCATTAGTCACAACAGTGAATGTAATTAATAGTTTTTTCCATCAGTAAAATGGGGCGTACATGGCGAGCATCTAAACTGGGCTCAAGGGCGCTGGGTCTCTTCCGGGCCTGAATGATTACAAGCCTCCCCTTGTCCCTTCTTCAGGGGCGAAGGTGGGCAGAGGGAGGTGGTGGATTAAGTTGGGATATCTTGAGATGGCAAAGTACTAGCCCAGCATGGTCCTACCCACCAGGATTAGGTAGGCTACCTAGTAGACTTAGACTCAGCTCTTGGCTCAGTGGAAAGAGCACGGGCTTTGGAGTCCGAGATCATGGGTTCAAATCCCAGCTCCGCCACTTGTCAGCTGTGTGATTTTGGGCAAGTCACTTAACTTCTCTGGGCCTCAGTTCCCTCATCTGTAAAATGAGGATTAAGACTGTGAGCTGCCGTGGGACAACCTGATCACCTTGTAACCTCCCCAGCGCGTAGAACAGTACTTTGCACATAGTAAGTGCTTAATAAACACCATCATTATCATTATTATTATTATTATTAGAAAAGTACTTGGCACATAGTAAACACTTAAAAAATGCCATCACTATTAGAAGACCACCTACAGTAGAGGAAGGAAGGGAGAAGCAGCATGGCTTGGTGGGTAGAGCACAGTACTGGTTGTCAGAAGAATCTGGGTTCTAACAAACGCCACTATTATCATCAATCGATTCCAAGTATTTATAGAGTATTTACCTGCTCTTCTTACAATGTACTCTCCGAAGCCCTTAGTTCAGAGCTCTGCAAGCAAGTGCTTAGTAAATACCACTGATGATAATAATGATTACTACGTGCCAAGCACAGTTCTACGTGCTGCAGTAGCTACAAGGTCATCAGGTTGTCCCACGTGGGGCTCACAGTCTTAATCCCCATTTTACAGATGAGGGAACTGAAGTATGGAGAAGTGACGTGACTTGCTCAGGATCACCCAGCAGACAGGTGGCAGAGCCAGGATTAGAACCCATGACCTTCTGATGCCCACACCTGCGCTCTATCCACCAGGCCATGCTGATTGAGTGATCCATCCTCCACCCCTAGCAGAAGGGCATTAGGTTCTCAGGGGTGAAGATCTCAGCCCCGCTGCACCAGAATTGTTCTTTCTCAGAGGGGCTCACCTTCTCCTGGCGACCTTTTCCTCTGATGCATGGAAATTTGCTTTTAGTGTCAGTATCAAAGATGGCCTCGGGATTTTCCAGTTCAGTTATCACAGAGCTGCAGCAAAAAAGGTGCTAAATCTACCTCAACAACTGAATTCAACTCTGCAGCTGAAAGAGCTCTTCTGGAATATTGCCCCACTTCAGCTCAGGATTGGTAAGAGGAAATGTGACTTGAAAACCTGCCGTCTTTTTAATCATTCCCCCTTTACAGGTTCTCACTGTTGACTGGATTTTATCCTTCTAGGCCTCAATCCTCCTTTTTCCCTTCTGCATCTCTTATGCACCCAGATTGGCGTGGCGCAGTGCAGAAAGTCAGAAAGTCGTGAGTTCTAATTCCGGCTCCACCACTTGTCTGCTGTGTGACCTTGGACAAGTCACTTCACTTCTCTGGGCCTCAGTTGCCTCATGTGGGGCTCAAGACTGAGAGCCACATGTGGGACAGTGACCGTGGCCAACCCGATTTGCTTGTGTCCACCCCAGCACTTAGTATAGGGCCTGGCACAAAGGAATTGCTTAACAAATACCACAATGAACAAATTCCACAATTAGATCGGTAACAGATGGCCAACCCGCAGCTCCATACATTTTATCATCGCCGTGCGTTTGGCTGCTACTGACAGGGAAGTGCACATGATAGATTTGCCAGGAAATTAAACTCCCAGCAGTAGAGATCAGAGGGCTATCTCAGCAGCATCTCCTTTCCAAGTGGAATATCAATATCAGAAAAGGGAAAACTCACAATGATATATAATTTTAATTGGACTCTGTCATGACCAGTTGACCACTTGCCAAAAATAATCCTGTCGGGGGGGGGAAAGGAAATCATATGGAGGGAAGGATCGAACATTACTATATATCTTCTCGGGCTTTTTGGATCAGCTGTGACAGATTTTAATTTGCTTAAAATGTTCTCTGTCTCAGACTTTCATTTGTTAACATTTCTTTAATAGAACGGCAACCATACCTTCATCATGGGGTGTTTTAAAGAGCGAAAGAAGAACTGGATATCATATGGGCAATGGGAAATCATCATTTTGGCACAGCAAGAGAAATGTGCTTGTCCTTATGTTGAACTTCTAGCTCGATTTCAAAGAGGAGAATGTGCTTCGTTCTCCTGCTCCTCTCCTCTCTCCCATAAAGCAGCGATTCCCTAGGAGGAAGTTAAGAACTGTGAAAGTTGCAATTATTTAGGTACTAAGTAAGCAGTGAGGAGTAGTGTGGCCTAATGGAAATCATACATGTCTGGGAGTCTGAAGGTATTTGTTAAGTGTTAATTATGTGTCAAACACTGTTCTAAGCGCTGTCCTGCATGGAGCGCACAGTCTAAGTAGGAGGGAGAATTGGTTTGGAATCCCCATTTTTACAGTTGAGGAAACTGAGGCACAGAGAAGTTAAATGACTCGCTCAAGGTCATACAGCAAGCAATCGGCAGAGCTGGTATTAGAATTCAGGTTCTTTGAGTCCCAGACCCATGCTTCTTTCACGCTGCCTCTCTTAGAACATTTGGGTCCTAATCCCAGCTCTGCCACTTACCTGCTATGTGACTCCGGGCAAGTTGCTTAACTGCTATGTGACTCAGTTTCCTCATATGAAAATGAGGATCAAATATACGTTCTCCCTCCTCAGAGGACTGTGAGCCTTGTGTGGAACTGTGTCTGGTCTGATTATATTGTATCCTCTCCAGTGTTTAGCAGTAAGCACTTAAACCTCCCATGGTGAATTGGGCTAATAATTGTAGTATTTAAGTGCTTACTATGTGACAAGCACTGTACTAATGGCCTAGTGGATAGAGCATGGGCTTAGGGGTCAGAAGTCATGGGTTCTAATCCCAGCTCTGCCATTTGTCTGCTGTGTGACAAACCACTTCACTTCTCTGGGCCTCAGTTCCCTCATCTGTAAAATGGGGATTGTCCCACGTGGGGCTCACAGTCTTAATCCCCATTTTCCAGATGAGGGAACTGAGGCACAGAGAAGTGAAGTGACTGGCCCAAAGTCAAACAGCTGATAAGTGGCAGAGCCGGGATTGGAACCCACAACCTCTGACTCCCAAGTTCTGGCTCTTTCCACTAAGCTATGCTGCTTTTCACGGGTGGATGTAGGTGGGAGAGCATGCGAGCAATTCCTCTGGAGACCAGCAGTTTTTACTCCTAAAGTAGAGGACTCTTCTCAGAGAAGCAGCGTGGCTCAGTAGAAAGATCCCGGGTTTTGGAGTCAGAGGTCATGGGTTCAAATCCCGGCTCCGCCAACTGTCAGCTGTGTGACTTTGGGCAAGTCACTTAACTTCTCTGTGCCTCAGGTACCTCATCTGTAAAATGGGGATTAAATCTGTGAGCCCCCATTGGCACAACCTGATCACCTTGTAACCTCCCCAGCATTTAGAACAGTGCTTTGCACATAGTAAGCGCTTAATAAATGCCATCATTATTTATTATTATTTCTCTGTCCACCGAGGGGTTTATGAAAGAATTATGCTGGAAGCATGGAGAACAGGATTTATGTACTTTAACTGCCAATCAATCAATCAGGGCTATTTATTGAGCGCTTACTGTGTGCAGAAAACCGTACTGGGCACGTGGGAGAGTACAAAGCTGTAGACTGTTGTGGGCAGGGATTGCCTCTATTGCTGTATTTTAGTTTCCATGTGCTTAGTACAGTGCTCTGCACACAGTAAGTGCTCAATAAATATGACTGAATGAATGAATTGAATGAGTACAATACAAGAGCATTGGTAGATATGTTCCCTGCCCATGGAATGGATATTCCAGGAGACGGATATTAATATGAATAAACAATTTATAATGTTGAGGGTGACAGTGGTGAACTGAGAGAATTTTGTTTGTTCATGTGTGTCTCTGTGTATGTTGTGGCAGTGGTTGGGGTAAGGAGCTATAGCGTGATGTCTGGAACTTTCTCAGGCTTTCATGGCCACTACACGAAGGAAATGCTGACAATCTCTGACTTGACATTAAATTATTTGTGTCCTTAGGCAACTCATTTAAACGTCTGATCTCCGATTGCCCTTTAGTAAATGGAGGGTCAAAGCAGCAGTGGGCTAGTCATGTGTTCATACGTACTCCCTAGCCTGAGAACGAAATCTCATCAGCATCGGCAATGTGTGAAACCCCAAATGGGTTCTTCGTGATATGTTATAAACCCAACATTGCTGGTCGATTACAAACTCTTCTCTTCAACCCCCCGGGGCAAGATATTTAGGAAATAATGCATACCTGGAATTCTTGGGTCTCCGGAAGAGAAATCTTTCAGCAGGATCCCAACACCTACCTAAACTCGCTGGTGAGTAGTTTGGGGCTAGAAGCTTTATCGTAACGTTCACCTTGAAAAGTTCTGATGAACAAAGATGGGGTCTCCGCCGCTATATCACAGCCCGAGTTGAGTTGTGCCCGAGAACCTATCGAACTTCCACTGTCGGAGTATCAGCCTGGCACACACCTGAGGTGACCATGTGACCCAGGGACTGTGCGTTAAAACTCCTAGTTAACCCTTCTTGATGGCGCTTACAAAGTTTGGCCTCCGAGGGAGAAATGGCTCTTTAATGACTGGGTGGACATTACCAACGGGGCAAAGACTTAACCCTCTGGGTCTCATTTGTGAGTTGATTAACCTACAGACACATTCCCATGGGGAAAACTGGTCATTTAGCAATTCACCCTTGAGCCAATGCTATTTTCAACAGATCTGGAATCCGAGAATAATAATAATAATAATAATGATGATGGCATTTATTAAGCACTTACTATGTGCAAAGCACTGTTCTAAGCCCTGGGGAGGTTACAAGGTGATCAGGTTGTCCCACGGGGGGGGCTCACAGTCTTAATCCCCATTTTACAGATGAGGTCACTGAGGCACAGAGAAGTTAAGTGACTTGCCCAAAGTCACAGAGCTGACAATTGAGAATGTTCCGAGCATGCAGAAGGTGCTTGGTAAGTGCCACTGGTTGACTGAATAATAGTTTTTTTGTGGTATTTGCTAAGCGCTTATTATGTGTCAAAGACCGTTCTAAGCATTGGGATAGGTACAAGTTAATTAGATCAGACACAGTCCCTGTCCCGCATGGGTCTCACAGTCTAAGTAGGAGAGAGAACAGGTATCCCCTTTTCAGAGTTGAGGAAGCCAAGGCCCAGAGAAGTGAAGTGACTTGCCCGAGGACACACAGAAAGCAACTGGGTAGACACAAGTTAATCAGGCCAGTTATAGTCCAAATCCCACATGGGACTCGCAGTTTAAGTAAGGAGAGCAGGTCTTGAATCCCCTTTTGGCAGTTGAGGAAACCGAAGCACCCAGAGGTCAAATGACTTGCCCAAGGTCACACAGCAGGTAAAATGTTGGAGGCAGGATTAAAATGAAGTTTCCTGGCTCCCAGATCTTTGCTTTATCTGCTAGGCCACACTGCTTCACCAAAGCCCCCTCTAAAACCTTCAGTGTTTGCCTATTCCTCTCCACATCATTCAGTCAATGAATCAATAGAATCTATTGAGTGCAGAGCACTGTACTAAGAAATTCAGAGTACAATAATAATAATAATAATAATGGCTTTTGTTAAGCACTTACTATGTGCAAAGCACTGTTCTAAGCGCTGGGGAGGCTACAAGGTGATCAGGTTGTCCCACGGTGGGGACTCACAGTTTTAATCCCCAGTTTACAGATGAGGAAACTGAGGCTCAGAGAAATTAAGTGACTTGCCCAAAGTCACACAGCTGACAGTTGGCGGAGCTGGGAATTGAACCCATGACCTCTGACTCCAAAGCCCGGGCTCTTTCCACTGAGCCACGCTGCTTCTCAATACAAGAGTTGGTTGACTGTGAGCCCACTGTTGGGTAGGGACTGTCTCTATATGTTGCCAACTTGTACTTCCCAAGCACTTAGTACAGTGCTCTGCACACAGTAAGCACTCAATAAATATGACTGATTGATTGATTGACAGAGTCCCAGCCCACAGTGAGCTTACAGGCTAGAGGGGGAGACAGCTATTAATAGAAATAAATGAACTAGAGATATGTGCTTAAGTGCTGTGGGGCTGAGGGAAGAGTGAAGACAGGGAGCAAATCAAATAGAAACTCTTGATGATTGGCTTTAAGGCACTTAATCAGTTCTCTCTCCCCTCTTTTTTTTGTCACTTTCCTCCCACTAGCAGCCTGGCCACACATTTCATGCCTCTAATACCACGAGAGTCCCCGTGTCTCATTCTCATCTCTCTCATCACTGTTGTCTTCCTCCTACCCAGAAGTTTCTCGCCTCTCACGTCCGGCAGGCCGCTTTGAAGCCCTCCATCTTTAAAGCTCTTCTGAAATCACGGCTCCTCCAGGAGGTCTTCCTTGAGTCATGTCTCATCACCCCATCTTATTTCCCTCACTACTGCCACTGCAGGACTTCCACATCACCTCAGCATAATAATAATCATGATGATGACATTTGTTAAGCGCTTACTACGTGCCAAGCACTGTTCTAAATGCTGGGGGGATACAAGGTGATCAGGTTGTCCCATGTGGGGCTCACAATCTTAATCCCCATTTTCCAGATGAGGGAACTGAGGCTCAGAGAAGTTAAGTGACTTGCCCAAGGTCACAGAGCAGACATGTGGCAGAGGCAGGATTCGAACCCATGATCTCTGACTCCCAAGCCCAGGCTCTTTCCACTGAGCCATGCTGCTTCTCAGCATGTAATCACTCCCCTGACTCACATCCCATTGGCATTTATGTACATATCTTTAAACCCTCTACCTGTAATTTATTTTAATGTCTGTCTCCCCTATAGACTGTACGATCATTGTGGGCATGGATCGGGTCCACCAACTCTGTTCAATTGTGCTCTCTCAATAGCTTAGTACAGTGCTCTCCACTCAGTAAGCGCTTAGTAAGTACAAATGGTCTATTCATCTCATCTTCTAATTTCGTTGAACTCTCCCAAGTGCTTAGTACAGTGCTCAGCACAGGGTAAGTGCTCAATAAACATGATTGATTGATTGGGATGGAGATAATGATAATAATAATGATGGTATTTAAGTACTTACTATGTGCCAAGCATGGTTCTAAGCGCTTGGGAAGACACAAGGTAATCAAATTGTCTCACGTGGGGCTCACAGTCTTAAACCCCATTTTACAGATGAGGGAACTGAGGCACAGAGAAGTGAAGTGACTTGCCCAAAGGCACATAGGTGACAAGTGGCAGAGCTTGAATTAGAACCCATGACCAGGCTCTTTCCACTAAGCCACGCTGCAGAGTGGCAGATAAAGGAGATCCTTTCTAAGTGCTTAGTACGGTGTTCTGCACATAATCAACTTGTACTTCCCAAGAGCTTAATACAGTGCTCTGCACACACTAAGTGCTCAATATGATTGAATGAATAAGCACTTGAGGAATACGATTGATTGATTTGTCCTTCCCCTGCAAAAGCCCATCATCTGGAGGACTAAAGGTTTGGGGTTTTATTAACTTGAAGAATAAGGACAGAGTCATTTGGGGGTTTCTTTATATTTGTTGAGTGCTTACTATGTGCCAGACACTATACTAAATTCTGGGCTGATGCAAGTTTGGACACAGTCCCCGTCCCACAGCGGGCTCACAATCTTAATCCCCATTTCACAGATGAGGGAACAGAGGCACAGAGAATCAATCAATCAATCAATCGTATTTATTGAGCGCTTACTGTGTGCAGAGCACTGTACTAAGTGCTTGGGAAGTACAAGTTGGCAACATATAGAGACAGTCCCTACCCAACAGTGGGCTCACAGTCTAAAAGGGGGAGACAGAACAAAACCAAACATACTAACAAAATAAAATAAATAGAATAGATATGTACAAGTAAAATAAATAAATAGAGTAATAAATATGTACAGAGAACTGAAGTGACTCCCCCGGGGTCATACAGCAGACAAGTGACTAAGCCAGGATTTGAGTCCAGGTTTTTCTGACTCCCAGGCAAATTCTCTATCCACTAGTCCATGCTGTCTCCCCCAGAGGCTTACCTCCAACCAAATCCCAGTTAACACAGAACAGAGAAGCAGCATGGCTTAGTGGACAGAGAATTTGCCTGGGAGTCAGAAGGACCTAGGTTCTAATCCTGGCTTTGCCACATAATAATAATAATAATAATGATGATGATGGCATTTGTTAAGTGCTTACAATGTGTAAAACACTGTTCTAAGCGCTGAGAAGGATACAAGGTGATCAGGTTGTCCCACGTGGGGCTCACAGTCTTCAACTCCATTTTACAGATGGGGTAACCGAGGCACAGAGAAGTTAAATGACTTGCCCAAAATCACACAGCTGACAAGCAGTAGAGCTGGGATTAGAACCCATGACCTCTAACTCCCAAGCCCGGGCTCTTTCCACTGAGCCACGCTGCTTCCCTTCACATAGCTGCCTTGTGACCGTGGGCAAGTCACTTAACATCTCTGTGCCTCAGTTCCCTCGTCTGTAAAATGGGGATTAAGACTGTGAGCCTCATGCGGGGCAGGGACTGTGTCCAGCCTGATTTGCTTGCATCCATCACAGAGCCTGGCAGGCCTGGTTCTAGACTGAAAGCCCGGTGTGGGCAGGGATTGTCTCTATTGCTGAATTGTACTTTCCAAGTGCTTAGTACAGTGCTCTGCACACAGTAAGCGCTCAATAAATAAAATTGAGTGAATGAGTGGCACATATAGTAAGTGCTTAACAAATACCTCAATTATTATTTTCCCTGTCCTTTCTGGTTTCAAAAGCTGCCCCTCCGCAGGACTTCAGCTAGTCTGCTGTGAAGCTGATCTCCTTTTTGCAGCCCATGGTTTCCTGTAGTTTCAAGAAAAAGTCAATTGAGGATAGTTGGGGCCAGGGAAATGAGCTAGGAATCTACTTCCTGATCACAACCTCTGGGCAAGGGTTTATAGTGCAGACCTAGCTCAAATTTAGCACAGACTTAGCGATCGACCTCCATTCATTCCTTCAATCGTATTGAGCGCTTACTGTGTGCAGAGCACTGTACTAAGCACTTGGGAAGCACAAGTCGGCAACATATAGAGGCGGTCCCTGCCCAACAATGGGCTCACAGTCTAGAAGGGGGAGACAGACAACAGAACAAAACATGTGGACAGGTGTCAAGTCGTCAGAATAAATAGAAATAAAGCTAGACGCTCATCATTAACAAAATAAATAGAATAGGAAATATGGACAAGTAAAATAAATAGAGTAACACCAACAACATCAGAGAAGCAGCAAAGAACGAAACCCAAATTGCAAATTCCAGTTAGCAAAAATCCACAGGGCCTCTATCTCCTCCTCCTTGTTCCAGAGCAGGGCTTAGCTTACGACCAGCGAGCTGTTAGGGCTCGAGTGACTTCATCATTTTGTGTTTCAAATTTGCAACGATGCCAAATGTGCCACAACATTAATGTTGTTACCGTCCATGGGAATAATCAACCCGTACATTATCTGAACGAGTTAATTTGGAGGAGCAGCCGCCTACCTTTTGATGTTTACAGCTTTTGAGATATTCACAGTATTGGATGTAGATTTTAGTTCTACTTTTATAATTAAAATGGCAGGCTGAGACTAGAAGTCTCAGTTCTAGAGGTGGCAGGGCTATGAACTTCCCCATTCAAAGTTGTCAGGGCAGCGTCTTAACACAAATTTAATCTTCCTGCCTTCTGTTAATCAAAAAAAAATTGTGTGTGGCGGGGGGTGGGGGGGGGGTCGCAGTATATTCCTGCACATATGTGCCCAGAGAGGCTGAATAACATAAGATTAAAAAATGGGTTGGGAAATAATGGGAGGTTTAGATTTCCCTTGGTGTGTGTTTCCTGCTGCCTACATTTAAGAAAACTTCTAATGTTAATCCTTAGAAACTTGGGGTGGAGGTTAGTTTTATTGCGCTTGGATCATTACCCTTTGGGCATCTGTTCTTTACCCCATTCTCAGACCCACAGCATTACACATATTTGTAAATTATGTATATTAATGTCTGTATTCCCCTCTAGACCGTAAACTCATTGTGGGCAGGGAAAATGTCTACCTACTCTATTGCATTGTACTCTTCCAATTGCTTAGTTCAGTGTTCTGAACACAATAAGTGGTCAATAAATACCATTTATTGACTGACTGATTAATGGGTTGATGTGGGACATAGCTATCCTAAACCTACAATCAATCAATCAATCAGTAGTACTGATTGAACACATAGTGTGTTCAGAGCACTGTGTTAAACACATAGGACAGTCCATTAGAGTTTATTTCTAGTATTTGTTAAGCGCTTACTATGCGTCAGACATTGTACTACACACTAGGGTAGGTTGAAGTTAATTAGGTCAGAGGCAATCCTTTTCCCTCATGGGACTCACAGTTTAAAAAGGAAGGAGTAGAGGTATTGAATCCCCATTTTACAGTTGAGGGAACTGAGGCCAACATGTAAGCAGATATGATTCCTTAAGGAGCTTACAGTGTCATCAGACCATTCAGTTGATGTGTCTGTCTTGGCCACCCGTTGTCCCATGTCTGGACACAGAGCTGAAGGCCTTGGATTTATGTGGCTGCAGACAAGAGAATCATCATAATGATAATGGTATTTGTTAAGCACTAACTATGTGCCAAGCACTGTTCTACGTGTTGGGACAGGTACAAATTAATCAGATTAGACACAGTCTCTGTCCCACTAGGGGCTCACACTCTTAATCCCAATTTTACAGATGAGGTAACCGAGGTACAGAGAAGTGAAGTGACTTGTCCAAGGTCACACAGCAGACACGTGGTGAAGCAGGGATTAGAACCCAGGTCCTGCTGACTTCCAAGCCTATGCTCTATCCACTATACTGAACTAAGGAGGAATGATGCTTTATTTCTACTCCAGTCTGCCTCCCCCTCTAGACTGTAAACTCACTGTGGGCAGGGAATGGGTCTACACATCTGAACAATTCCAAATCAAATTGTAGCTTAACATCTCATTAACCGAATAATGAAATATACACAGACTGTTTCTAAGCACCTGAGGGCTTGGGAGAGCACTGTCTTAAATGAAAGTGCAAATCTGTTAGATTGTCCTCTCCCAAACAGTACAGTGCTCTGCACACAGTGAGTGCTCAATAAATACCATTGATTGCTTGATTGATTGACCCTTACTTAGCCCTGCTTGTCAAGCTCTGGTCCTGTCTCATTCCTAGTGAGTTCTGACAAAATTCATCCTCCAAATGGAGTGCAAAATAATAACAGCACCAAGAAAATCACCTGGAAATGTACTCAAACTGTTACCTGATGCAGCTTAGCAGGCTAAATTATCTGCAGATGTTTTGGCTTCCAAGGGCTCAGCTAAACATTCACAAAATTACCTTGAAGCGCATTTCGGCTCAGTGAGAAAAATCACACTGACTAGCTTCTGCAAGACATTATGCTGAAGCTGTTTGCCGAGTGCCAAATGGATGTGCCACTTTACAATTTCAAGACCACCGTTTCAGGTTACGTGGGTAAATTACACACTTGCAATAAAACATGACACAATTTGCCAAGTTAAAAAAAACCCAGAATGGCTGCCTTATAGCAACTCAGAGAATACCTTCTGAGTCATTGTCTCTTTAATGAAAAGCAACGCCGAACAATTCCAAATCAAATCGTAGCTTAACATCTCATTAACTGAATAATGAAATATACACAGACTGCATTTCTAAGCACCTGTGGGCTTGGGAGAACACTGCCCATAAATGAAAGAGCGAATCAGTCTTCTTTCTATCATCAGATGGAGATTAGCTGCACAATAATAAAGTAGCACAGTAGCCTCTCTGGGATTTAGAGAGACTTCATCAGGAACATTAGTTTCTTAGAATGAGGGCTCTATATGTGACAGGGGCTGTGTCCGATCTGCTTCTATTGCATCTTACCCCAGCACTTAGCACAGTGCTTGACACCGTCATGCTGAAGAAACATCAACAATTATTATTAAATGACTATCGTGAATCAAATTTTCCACTGGATGCTTTCTTTCTCTAAGGCACCGAGGAAGTCTAGAGGTGGACGAGTAGCATTGTCATGTGTTGGAAAATGAAAAGAAGGGAGAGTTCATAGCTACTGTAGAGACTGATAGGTAATATTAGGAATGTCTCATAGCACAAGCAGATCAAACCTTGAACCATGTTAATTGAATCTTCTGGAGATCAGTTGGACTTTCTTTCACAGTTCAGTGAAAAAAATCCCACTCCCCAAGTGATATTTTTCTTTCTGCCATCAGGTAATTAGGAGGTTTCTTTGTCTAGAGCACTTTGCCTTTGGTTGTCTAGAACAGATCTCTTACTCTAGTAATAATAATAATAAGAATGATAATAATAGTCCTATTCTAGTAATTATAATAATAAGAATGATAATAATAGTAGTAATTGTGGTATCTGTTGAGAGCTATAGGCCAAATGTTATGGTTGTTACAATGCGATCAGATGGCTGCTCTATATAGAACTTATGATCTAAAGGGAGGGAGAACATGTATTCATTCAATCCCTGGTTTACAGATGAGGAAACTGAGGCTCAGAGAAATGACTTGCCCAAGTCACGCAGTAGACAAGTGGCAGGGCCGGGATGAAAGCCCAGGTCCTCTGATTCCAGGCCCCTGCTCTCTCCACGAGACCATGGTGCTTCCCATCTTGAACTTGCTCTTGCGCTGTTTCTTGATTTATTCGGTTCATGACTTCAGCGCCATTGTTTTTTAGGGAAACCCAATCTATCCTGCACCAATTGTAATCATTATAAAGTCTAATGGATTAAGACTCTGAGCCCCAAGTAGGACAACATGATTACCTTGTATCTCCTCCAGTGCTAAGAACAGTACTAGTCACATAGTAAGCACTAAACAAATGCTATCATTATTATTATTATTATTATCAGTTCAGTCAGTCAGTCAGGCAATCAGCCCACAAAAGGCTCATATTCTTAATTCTCATTTTAAAGATGAGGGAACTGAGGTACAGATAAATTTAAGCAACTTGCCCAAGGTCAAACAGCAGATAATAATAATAATAATGGCATTTATTAAGCACTTACTATGTGCAAAGCACTTTTCTTAGCACTTGGTAGATCTGGGATTAGAACTCAGATCCTAATCTTTCTTCTCAGGTTGAGCCAAAGCCTTCAGGTAGTTTTCAAAGGATACCGGAAAGCTAAAGCGGCATCAAATAATAGCATTGATTTCCAGCCTGATTATTTCAGAAACCTACCCTAACCCTTTGACATTCTGCTTCCCTCCATGCTATCTGACTTTCCTTCCTCTTCATATTATTGGAAATCTTTTTGTTGTTTTTTTTCCTCATGGGTTCTGGATTGGACGTATCAGCATAAACAAAGATTCTCTGACCCAAACTGCATCATTACGGAATTGTAAGCTACCGTGATTTGTGTGTCTGATTGATGAAGTTCTGCCAAGTTCAGGATGAAATACTTTTCACCAAATAACAATGTCAACTTGGCTCTCTACCGTTTGGGTACTTGATAGTCACCCAACCGACACACACCCCCAACACTTCCAATACATAGCTCCAATTTATTTTGAGATCTGTCTTCTCCCCCACTAGACTCTTTTCCTTAATGGTATTGCTTAAGTGATATGTGCCAGGCTCTATACTAAATTCTGGGGTAGATACAAGTTGGGTTGGACACAGTCCCTGTCCCACATAAGGCTCACAGTCTTACTCCCATTATGCCAATGAGGTAACTGAGAGGCAGAGAAGTGAAGTGACTTGCCCAAGATCACACAGCAGGCAAGTGGCTCTATCTACTATAATAATGATGGCATTTATTAAGTGCTAACTATGTGCAAAGCACTGTTCTAAGCACTGGGGAGGTAACAAGGTGATCAGGTTGTCCCATGGGGGGCTCATAGTTTTGATCCCCATTTTACAGATTAGGTTAACTGAGGCACAGTGAAGTGACTTGCCCAAAGTCACACAGCTGACAGTTGGTGGAGCCGGGATTTGAACCCATGACCTCTGACTCCAAAGCCCAGGCTCTTTCCACTGAGCCACGCTGCTTCTCTATGCCCTACTGCTTTTTTGTTCTCTTCCCACCTTCCCCAACACCCCCTTTCCCTCAACTCGCTCTTTTGGAAAGAAAGTCTTTGTTCTTCAAAATCATTTTGCGTGCCATTGGATGTCTCTAATCTACCAGGAACCATGGGATAATACTACTAAATGCAATTTGATTCCCGTTCTGTTTTTTTTCTTAATGGTGTTTTCTAAGTGCTTACTATGTGCCAGGCACTATAATAAGCACTGGAGTAGATACAAAGATAATCAGGTTGACATAGTCCATGTCCCATGTTTGCCTAACAGTCTTAATCCCAATTTTACAGATGAGGTAACTGAGGCACAGAGAAGTGAAGAGCAGCCCAAGGTCACACAACAGACAAGTGGTAGAGCCAGGTTTGGAATCCAAATCCTTCGACTTCCAGGCCTGGGCTCGGATTCCAAAATGCACAAGATCCTTTGTCATAATAATAACACATTTCCAACTCTGAACAGCATTATGGCTCTGTCGCTGCAAAGTGGTTTTAGACTCATCTATCATCGTTATCTTCGGATCGGATCGTTGTCATCTTCACCCAGAAAAGTCATATAAGAAACCAGGTCACTCTGAATCACTGCAGTGGGCACTGCTTTTAGCTATATTCCACCCATTCCCAAACTATTTTAGAATTAAGCATGGAAATCCTCAGAAGAAATTGTTATGAAAAAAGTAGTTAAAAGCATTCCAATTTGAGATCTACGCTGATTGGAGAAAGCCCCTGTTCCTTCTTTGTGTTTTCGTAGGGAGAGCCCAGAAAATTCTAGCACGAACTGCAGAGGTTGCAAGAAGATGCATTGAACTGGTTGACGTCTAGGAAACACGGCAGCGGCATATCACCTTTGGTCTTTGTTATGTTGCAGACCCGAACTGATTTTCACGAGGCCTCCGAGAGATGTCTACAGTAGGTGGGAAGGGTTATCCAGTTTCACAGCTCTGAGAATGATGGATCAGCCATTAGAAGCCTCAGAAATTCCAACTGGATTCATTTCAATCATCATTTATTGTGCATCTCCGAGGTGCATAGATGTAGGCTCTAGGAGAAAGGATATCTTTTATGTAAGACACACTAGAGTTACCTTGAAGATGTTCCCCATCTTCAGGGAGCTGTTCTGACAAATACCCACAAGACCAAGGGGAGTTTAGGGTCAAGATAGGGCAAGTCTCTGGAAAAGGCTTCCGAGTTGGCCTTTGAAAAACAGAACCAGGGTTTAATTTGTACTAGGGTTTGGCCTGGGATTTATTCATTCCTTCATTCACTCAATCATATTCTTGAGCATGTACTGTATGCAGAGCTCTGTCCTAAGCGCTTATGGAAAAGTCCACAGTAGAGAGAAAGGATAATGGGGGAGGGAGAAGAGGGGAAGGTTGGGAGAAAGGACTGATGGGAGGAAAGTGGAACAGCTTAGGGCAAGTGATTTAACTTCTCAGTGCCTCAGTTGCTCACCTGTAAAATAATAATCATGGTATTTGTTAAGCGCTTACTATATACCAAGCACTGGGGTAGAAACAAGGTCATCAGGTTGTCCCACATGAAGCTCACAGTCTTAATCCCCATTTTACAGATGAGGTAACTGAGGCACAGAGAAGTTAAGTGGCTTGCCCAAGATCACACAGCAGACAAGTGGCAGAGCTAGGATTAGAACCCATGACTTTCTGACCCCCAAGCCCAGGCTCTTTCCACTTAGCCACGCTGCTTCCCTATTTAATGGGAATTAAATACCTCTTCCTTCTCTTACTTTAGACTGCGAGCCCCATGAGGGCAGGAATATATCCGAGCTGATTATCTTGTATCTATCCCAGAGATTAGTACAGTGCTTGGCACTGAGTAGGCACTTAACAAATACGACAGGTAGGGTTTTTAGAGTTCCAAGAAGCAATAACTTGATTTTTGTATTTACAGTAGAGACCTGACTTTCCCCAGCACACTCACATCAGCACATGATTATAATCATTATCATTATTATTATTATTGTATTTGTTAAGCATTTATTATGAGTCAAGCACTGGGGAAAATACAGGTTAATCAGGTTGGACACTGTCCCTGTCCCACCTGGGACTCAAAGGCTAAGGAGGATGGGGAACAGGCATGGAATTCCCATTTTACAGCTGAGGAAACTGAGGCATGGAGAAATTAAATGACATATCCGAAGTCACACAGCAGATAAGTGGCAAAGTAGGGATTAGAACCCAGGTCCTCTAACTCCCAGGTCTGTGCTCTTTCCACTAAACAACACTACTTCGCTATTCCAAGAAAATATTTACAATCCCGAAGGTATATAAGGAGAAGCAGTATGGCCTAGTGGTTAGAGCGTGGGCCTGGGAATCAGAAGGTCATGGGTTCAAATCCCAGCTCCAGCGCTTCTCTGCTGTGTGACCTTAGGCAGTCACTTCACTTTGCTGGGCCTCAGTTCCCTCCTCGGTAAAATAGGGAATAAGACCGTGAGCCTTAGAGGGACAGGGACTGTATCCAACCGGATTTGCCTGTGTCCACCCCAGCGCTTAGTACAGTGCCTAGCATAAAAACAGCGCTTAACAAATACCATAGTTATTTATCAGATTAGGAACAATAAATTCTGGTTCCTCAAACCACTTTCCCTCAACTCAGTAGGAGGATTTTTTTTTTCTTTCTGCATTCTGGCACTTCTCCCAGGACACACTTACTGATGGGAATTAACAGAATCTTATGAGTAATCAGAAAAGATTGGCTTAGTCTCAACTTTCTGCAGCTCTGTAAAATGATCTGATTGGTTGTTCCAAATGAACATTTTGGTGAAGATCTGAAGGTTAATCAAATAACTGCAATTTTCCATTTCTGACAGGAGACATCACCGATAATCAGGAAATGAAAATGGAGGTAGATAAGTAAGTCTTTCTCCTGCAACACAGAGCTAAAGTTAGAATGAAGTGGAGGGTTAACAGTGGCTTTTCTTCTTTTGTTCCATGAAAGTCATCCTGCTCCCTTGCCTGTTTCAGAAAGTACGTGAGTTTATTTTCCACCCTATGTTACACGTAGAACGTGGCTCTCACCTTGAGATGAGTATATAAAAGTGTCAGGAGATTCATTTGAATATGGGGGCATCTTAGAGTTCATCTTTGAGGAAGAACTAACTAGAGGATACCTCAAAGTATGCACTTTTGAAAACAATAAAATAAAACTAGCACGGCCTAGTGGAAAGAGCATGGGCCTTGGAGACGGAGGACTTGAGTTTTAATCACAGCTCTGCCATGTGACTGCTGGGTGACTTCGGGCAAGTCACTTAACTTCTCTGTGCTTCAGTTACCTCACCTGTTAAATAATAATAATAATGATCGCATTTGTTAAGCACATACTATGTGCCAAGCACTGTTCTAAGCGTTGGGGTAGATACAGGGTAATCAGGTTGTCCCGCATGGGGCTCACAGTTTTAATCCTCATTTTCCAGATGAGGTAACTGAGGCACAGAGAAGTTAGTGACTTCCCCAAGGTCACACAGCCGATAAGTGGCGGAGCCGGGATTAGAACTCATGACCTCTGACTCCCAAGCCTGGGCTCTTTTCACTGAGCCACGCTGCTTCTCAAGAGGATTAAGACTGGGCATCTCATGAGGGACATGGACTGTGTCCAATCTAATTAGCTCATATCTATCCCACCACTTAGTACAGTGCCTGGCATATAGTAAACACTTCACAAGTACTGTTAAAAAGATAAGTGTTTAGCAGGAAATTTTTCCCAGTGGTTTCAGGGCAATAAACATTAAACTCCTTTTTTAACTGCCAGCTTAAAGCAAAAAGAAATCAATAAGTGTCCACTAACTTCTATGATCAGTAAAACGTACCGATTAATTGTCTCCTTTTTGGAGGCTGAAAGGTTTGTACACTTGGAATTGCCTGGGTTCTACAGAGTTAGGTCAGATCATTTAGTCTCTGCATCTGCAAGCATCTGTGGGAAAGTATCCCACAAATGTCTTTGGCTACTACTATGGATCAAAATGCCATATTTTCTGGCACTCACAACTGCCAAGGGTTGCAAATTCTACTACAGGTTCATCTTTTCGAAGTGTGTGAAAATACCTTCAAGCTCTTCTTCAGCGCATCTTTCCCAGTGAATCTCTTGAGTCACTTCCTTGTAGAAGTGTTTCCTTTCCTTTCATCTGGGGCTGTTACCATGAGATTGTTCACTTTGCAACTTCTCTGCAAAGTGGTAAAGCCAAGCATACGGAATATTCCCGTGAAGCTCTTCAAAAGGCAAATGAAGACATAGCCAAGTATCATTGGTGAGATTAAAACCCTGCTGGTCTTTCTAATCGTTCTTCCTCTCCGAGTTTACCAATCATTCAGATGAAAATATAGGGGGAAGCAGCATGCTGTAGAGTTGGACATGGGCTTGGGAGTCAGAGGTCATGAGTTCTAATTCCAGGTCCGCCACTTATCTGCTGTTTCCTTGGGCAAGTCACTTCACTTCTCTGGACATCAGTTCCCTCATCTGTAAAATGGGATTGAGACTGTGAGCCCCACATGGGACAGAGACTGTGTCCAACCCAATTTGGTTGTATCCACCCCAGTGCTTAGTACAGTGCCTGGCACATAGTAAACATTTAATAACTACCATTAGCAACAAATGTAGACATATGTGTGTATAGAAAGAGAGAGAGAGAGAGAGAGAGAGAGAGAGAGAGAGAGAGAAGAGAAGGCTTGGGAGTCAGAGGTCTTGGGTTCTAATCCTGGCTCTGCCACTTAGCTGTTTGACTTTGGGCAAGTCACTTAACTTCTCTGTGCCTCATTACCTCATCTGTAAAATGGGGATTAAGACTGAGCCCCATGTGGGACAACTTGACTACCTTGCATCTACACCAGCACTTAGAACAGTGCTTGGCATATAGTAAAAGCTTAACAAATGCCATTATTATCATTATTATTATAAATATATATATTTATATACACGTATGTTTTGGATAGAATACTCTGAAATTCCCTGAAAATCACTAATTTGATTGTTTTTCTAAACTATTGTAGTCAATTCCATTTTTAAGGGATGGACTTCTGTGCCTCTTAACAAGATAAAAAAAATTGCCAACCTTCACCTCGTTTCTGTTTGTAAATGACAAATCACACTCATGCAGGTCTATCCTAGCTTCAAAACTTCCCCCACGGAATTTTGGCACACACACGTCTTTGATGGCAAACGCCAATCATTTAGTATTCCTTCAGAAACATCGTCTAGATGCACGAGTCAGATTTACATTTTAATCTGCCCGTCTGATTTACATTTTAATCCGCCCTCATTGCAAATCACATTCCCTCTTGGCCCATTCATTGCTGCAACACAGAGGGGAGTGAGAAGTCCGTCTAATCAATGGAAAATTAGTCTCGTCTGCTCCAGGAAGAGGCAGTGAAATGTGCAGAAGGATGACAAGAAGGAACAATCCAGCCTCTTCCACTTATGTAGCATTTGTTCAGCCACGTAATAACGGAACGCTCATTAACGTTAAGAGTTGTTTCTTCCTGCCAAGCCAGTGATACCCTCCTTTATCATATTGTTCAGCATTTGCATATAATTGCCATCTTTAATTGAACACAGGTCATAATTATCTCCTTCAGAGAAAATAGCCATTATTCAAAAAAAGACAAAAAACCCTTTGGACACATCCCATGGATGCCAAACTTGCAGAAGGCAGCAGTAATTGACAGTTATATCATCATCAACCTTTGTTAGCGTCTCTCTAAACAATTCCTACAGGGATCACTTTTCATTGTACCACAAAGATCAGGGAGAGAAATGCTTCCAAATGAGGATGGACTGAAAAGATTAGAACCCTCCCAACTGCTTGGAACAAGGCAGATTGGAGACATGAGTGAAATTGGAGAACGGATGAAGAAGCGTGGACTAGTGGATAAATCATGGGATTGGGAGTCAGAAGGATCCGGATTCTGATCCCGGTTCTGCCACTTGCCTGTTGGGTGACCTTGGGCAAGTCATTTCACTTCTCTGGGCCTCAGTTCCCGCTCTGTAAAATGGGGATGAAGACTGTGAGCTCCATATGGGACAGGGACTATTTCCAACCTGATTTGCTTGTATCTGCCTCAGCGCTTAGTACAGTGCCTGGAACATAGGAAGCGATTAACAAATACCATCAAAAAAATTCCTAAATCATGAATGGTGTAGGTAGCATGAACTCAGTGCTTGAAAGTTATGCTGGTTAAAAATATCAGTAGGATCAGGAGGCCCTTGGATCAATATTCATTTCCTTGGTTCAAAAATTTGCAGCTACCCACCACTGATTTGATTGGAAATTATGGCACCATAAAATAGTCAACAGTGCTCAGCACTTACAGCAGTGCTTGGCACATAGTAAGCGCTTAATAACCGTCATTATTAAGCACTTATTTTCTGCCAAGCACTCTGGAAGATAGAAGATCAGACACAGTCCCCATCCCACCTAAGGCTCACTTCGAAGTAGATCGGACTGGTATTGAATAAGAACGTGTCTACCAACCCTGTTATATTGTACTCAAGTGCTTTGGCAGTTGCTCTGAACATGGTAAGCACTCAATAAATAAATAAGTAAATATGATGGATTGAATTCCCATTCTATAGATGAGGAAAGTGAAAATCAGAGAAGTTAAGCGACTTGAGACTAGTTTTGTTGTCTGTCTCCCTCCTTCTAGACTGTAAGTCTGTTGTTGGGTAGGAATTGTCTCTATCTGTTGCCAAATTGTACTTTCCAAGCACTTAGTAATAATAATAATAATTTTGGTATTTGTTAAGCGCTTACCATGTGCAAAGCACTGTTCTAAGCGCTGGAGAGGATACAAGGTGAGCAGGTTGTCCCATGTCGCAATCTTAATCCCCATTTTACAGATGAGGTAACTGAGGCACAGAGAAGTTAAGTGACTTCCCCATAGTCACACAGCTGACAAGTGGCAGAGCGGGGATTTGAACCTATGACCTTTGACTCCCAAGCCCGTACTGTTTCCACTGAGCCACGCTACTTCTACAGTGCTCTGCTCACAGTAAATGCTCAATAAATACAATTGAATGAATGAATGAAGCTCCACTGCTTGCCTGCTTGGGCAAGTCACATGACTTCTTTGTGCCTCTGTTTCCTTAACTGTAAAATGGGGATTAAATACCTGTTCCCTTTCCAAACTTAGACTGTGAGCCTCATGAACTGTGTCCAACCTATTTGACTTGTATCTTACACTCGCAGCAGTGAGGCTTAATGGATAGAGCCCAGGCCTGGGTGTCAGAAGAACCTGGGTTCTAATCCTGGCTCTGCCACTTATCTGCTCGGTGACACTGGGCAAATCACTTCACTTTTCTGTGCCTCAATTACCTCATCTGCAAAATGGGGATTAAGACTGTGAACCTCATGTGGGACAGGGACCGTATCCAACCCAATTTGCTTGTATCCATCCCAGCGCTTAGTGCAATACCTGGCATATAGTAAGAGCTTAACAGATCCCACAATTATTATTATCATTATTATTATTTTTATTATTACACCAGTAGTTAGAACAGTGCTTGACACATAGTAAGCACTTATCAAATGTAATAATAATAGGGATAATAATAACATGCAGGCCAAAGTTTAGCCTCAATATCACCCATACTCTCTAGTCATTCCAAATTTGCCCTATCATCATAATCATCATCATCATCATCAACATCAGTCTTTATCGAGCTAAGTGTAGGAAGCATTACATTGGATGCTTTGGTGAGGAGGCAGATATTTGTTTGAGGAGTTTCTACTAATAGATCCATCCCTCAAGAGCAGACAGTAGTGATTTCTTCCTCATTCCTGGATTTGCCCTGTATATTCACTTCCCTTTTGACACAATTCAGAGATCATTCAGACCCTCTAGAAATAATAGGAAAATCCGCCCATCAATTAATCAATCACTCAATCATATTTATTGAGCATTTACTGTGTGAAGAGTACTAAGTACTAAGCACTTGGGAGAGTACAATGTAACAGACTTGGTAGACACATTCCCACCCATAAGGAATTGACAGTCCACCTAAACACTTGCTCAGATTATTCAATCAATATTTACTAAGTGCTTACTCTGTTCTAAGAAGTTCTCTCTTCCCTCCAAAGAACTTCATTTATAAAGAAACTTTAAGAGTGTTGAGATGAGTTTTGATTCTACTTCCTATCACTGTGACTGAAACATAAGTGGTCTTCTCCGGTATGAATACATCTTTGATTCCCAACAATTTACAGCAATTTATGGTCTATTTCATTGCGTCATAATTGTTGTAATGTCCAAATGCCCCATGAAATGTCAGGAAATGACATGTTACAACTTTTGTCTCTGCTTCTGCTGAAAAAAAAAACAAAAACCAGAACCTCTAGCATGGGCAGAGCCAATATTAGGTTTGTGCATTTGGAAATCTCCACATTTCCATAAAATGGAGTTAATTTATTTTACTCTCCTGCTTAAGAGGAGGCTTGCCTTCACAAATAACTTGGATAAACTGGGAAGTATATACTTGAATGAAAGATTTCACAATTATCCTCCTAAAATTACTAGGTTGGTAAAGATTTGAAGACCCATTTTAATTATAAAGGAATGGCAGACAATGCTTTATAAGTCATGTTTCATTTTCAATATGACAACACATGCTACTCTGGGAGCTATTAAACTGAATGCAGGTTAATCATAATGTGCTCAAATCCAGTAACAAGGACCAAGTCCTGTTAGCCACCTGATTTTTCCATTATCCCCTTTAATTTGACATTTTCCTAAATATGAATAGGAAAGGAAGAGTCCGTTGAAAACAGTGCACTGTTGGCTTTGCGATGGCCTGTATTTGCATTCTTGAAGCTGTTTCTACGAACTGATTTAGTTCCATTCCCTGGATCCAGCTGGAAATCTACGCCTGGGAACGATAATCATTTTACAGTCAATCGATAGTATTGATTGGGTGTTTACTGTGTGCAGTGCTAAACGTTTTACTCATCTGTCAAATAGGAATTCAATACCTGTTCTCCTTCCTCCTTAGTCTTTGTGAGCCCTGAGTGGGACAGGAACTGTGTCCAACCTGATTATCTTTTATGTACCCCAGTGCTCAGTACACTGCTTTATTTATTTTATTTAATGGTATCAAAGTACTGGGGTAGAAACAACTTTATCAGGTTGGACACAGCCTACATGGGGCTGTCTCTCCCCAGCTTCTGCCTTCATTGTAGAAAGATCAAGTGAATGGTGAAGCACGGTGTTTGGAACTAAACATGGAACATTTAGACAATCCAGTGTTTTCAAAAACCTGCTCTGTGTCACCTGGGCTGTCTATTTCCCCAAACCAGTTTTCCTTCTCAGCTCTTGAAATAAAAAATCTCAATGATCCATATTTTCCCCTTTGACCTCAGCTAAGTGCCCTTCTGAACACCTAATAGAATTAGGTCTAATGATAATAAATCGTGGTATTTCTTAAGAGCTTACTATGTGCCAAGCACTGAAATAGATGCCAGTTAATCAGGTTGGACACGAGTCCCTGTCCAACGGGGGGCTCACAGTCTAAGTAGGAGGGAAAACGGGTGTTTAACCCTCATTTTACAGATGAGGAAACTGAAGCCCAGAGAAGTGAAGTGACTCGTCCAAGGTCACACAGGAGGCAAATGGCAGAGGTGGGATTAGAACCCACATCTTTTAACTCTCTACTAGGTAACTTTGTATAATAATGTTGGCATTTATTAAGCGCTTACTATGTGCAAAGCACTCTTCTAAGCACTTGGGAGGTTACAAGATGATTAGGCTGTCCCACTGGGGGCTCACGGTCTTAATCCCCATTTTACAGATGAGGTAACTGAGGCCCAGAGAAGTTAAGTGACTTGCCTAAACTCACACAGCTGACAATTGGCTGAGTCAGAATTTGAACCCATGACCTCTGAATCCAAAGCCCGGGCTCTTTCCACTGAGCCACGCTGCTTCTCTATCGGCTTGGACTCCATCCTGGCAATACTCTTTAGTGGTCTGATGTTTGCTGCCCCTAAGAACAAAACCACAAGAAGAGAGCACATTCAAAACCCTCCTAAAATCCCATCTCCTCCGAGAGGCCTTCCCTGCCTAAGCCCTCATTTTTCCTATCTACCCTCCCCTCTGTTTTGACTACGTTCATGGCAATGTGCTCCTTAAACACTTGGATACTTAACCCAATCTCACAGCACTGAGACTGAGACTGCTATTTCCTCTATTGGTAATTTATTTTATTGTCCGTCTCCCACTGTGGACCGTAAGCTCCTTGTGAGAAGAGATTGTACCTAACAAATCTACTGTATTTTACTTTGAAACAATCAATGATATTTATTCAGCTGGCACAGTACTAAGCCCTTGGGAGAGTACAGTATAACAGAGGTGGTAACTATGTTCCCTGCCCACAGTGGGTTTGCAGTCTTGAAGAGGAGATGGACATTAATCTTAATAAATGAATTATGGATATGTACATGAGTACTGTGGGGCTGAGAGAGGGATGAATAAAGGGAGCCAAATCGTCAAAACAGAAGGGAGTGGGAGAAGAGGAAATTACAGCCTAGTTGGAGAAGGCCTCTTGGAGGAGATGCACCTTCGATAAGGCTTTGAAGATGGGGAGAGTGATAGTCTGTTGAGTAAGTGAAAGGGAGGACATTCCAGGGTAGATGCAGAATGTGGGCGAGAGGTCAGCGGTGAGATAGACGAGATCAAGAAACACACAACAGGCGCTCAATAAATAAAATTGATTGATCGATCTACTCCCATTTCTTGGGCTAAAATCATAAAAAAAATTTTAAAAGTTTTCTAAATTGATCACTGTGAAAAGAGTTGCATCTTTTCCTTAATCCTATTTAGGTGATCCTCTGCAACTGCACAAATACTTTATGTTTTCAATCGAGCATATCTGTGGAGGTGTGGTGAAAAGCAAGGGTGGAAAAATGAATGAAGAACCTCATAGGGGTTGCTACATACCATAAAATAATAATAATGATGGCATTTGTTAAGTGCTTACTATGTGCAAAAAACTGTTCTAAGCGCTGGGGGGGATACAAGGTGATCAGGTTGTCCCACATAGGGCTCACAGCCTTGATCTCCATTTTACAGATGAAGGAACTGAGGCTCAGAGAAGTTAAGTGACTTGCCCGAGGTCACACAGCAGACATATGGCGGAACCGGGATTAGAACCCATGACCTCCCAAGCCCATGCTCTTTCCACTGAACCACGCTGCTTCTCTGCTGCTTGGTTATTTTGCAATACAAGCTTATTTTCTTGGCCACGGAAATGGCTATACTAGTATTTCTATAACTAATATCCAACCTTAAAACTTCTCTCCAAGAAGAAAGGGAAGTGAAATAAATGTGAATTTACTACTGCTCCTTCTGATCTTCAGTATCTATTTCAGAAGGAAAGAATGCTGGCAGAATTTCTCCAAGCCTTATAGGAAGAGAAGCAGTATAGCCAATTGGCTACAGCACAAGTCTGGGAGTTAGAAGCACCTGGGTCCTAATCCTGGCTCCACCACTTGTCCGCTACATCACTTATTCAAGTCACTTAACTTCTCTGTACCTCAGTTATCTCATCTGTGAAATGGGGATTAAGACTGAGCCACATGTGAGACCTCCTTAGCCGGTATCTACCGTAGTGCTTCGAACAGTGAGCATGTTGTTGGGAAGGGACTGTCTCTTTATGTTGCCGAATTGTACTTTCCAAGCGCTTAGTACAGTATTCTGCACACAGTAAGCGCACAATAAATACAATTGAATGAATGTATGAATGAACAGTGCCTGGCACATAATAAGGGCTTAACAAATACCATAAAAAGCAGAGGCCTTCTCTGCTTAAGCGCCTCCCCCTTCCCCCACTTGCCCTCCCTTCTACATAACCCATGCACTTGGATCTGTACCCCATTAAGCACTTAATATTCACCCCAGCACCACAGCACTTATCTCCTATCCTTATGCTCTCCCATTTCCCCTATCCATAATTTATTTTATTGTGTCTCCCCCTCTTGACTGCAAGCTTTTTGTAGGCAGGGATTGTATCTAATAATAATAATAATGTTGGTATTTGTTAAGCGCTTACTATGTGCAAGCACTGTTCTAAGCGCTGGGGGGAATACAAGGAGATGAAGTTGTCCCATGTGGGGCTCACGGTCTTAATCCCCATTTTCCAGATGAGGGAACTGAGGCACAGAGAAGTGAGGTGACTTGCCCAAGGTCACACAGCAGACATGTGGGGGAGGCGGGATTTGAACCCATGACCTGTGACTCCCAAGCCCGTGCTCTTTCCACTGAGCCACGCTGCTTCTCTTACCTGCGTGGTACCAACCAGAGCATTGATACTATGCTCTGCACACATTAAGTGCCCATTAAATACCATTGGTTGAGCTGAGCCTAGAGTACAAATGTTCTCAAAAGATATTCGGCCTTCTCCAAGGAGCATCAGCAACAGCAATATTGACTGAGTAACTTCTGTATGCAAACCTCTGTCCTAGGTACCTGAGGGACGTCTGAAAGAAATAGAGGGCATAGTTCCTGCTCTCTAAAATAATAATAATAATAATGACATTTATTAAGTGCTTACTATGTGCAAAGCACTGTTCTAAGCCTTGGGGAGATTACAAGTTGATCAGGTTGTCCCACGGCAGGCTCATAGTCTTAATCCCCATTTTACAGATGAGGTAACTGAGGCACAGAGAAGTGAAGTGACTTGCCCAAGGTCACACAGGTGACAATTGGCAAAGCTGGGTTTTGAACCCCTGACCTCTGACTCCAAAGCCCATGCTCTTTCCACTGAGCCATGCTGCTTCGGGGAGACAGGTGGAATAATCGATAAATGTGCCTGTTAGGAGTAAGAGCATTGATATAAATAAATTAAATCAATGAATATGGAGATGACTGACCAGATATTAATATTTGTGGTACTTGTTAAGTGCTTACTATGTGTCAAGCACTCTAAGCACTCGGTTAGGTACAAGTTAATCGGGTTGAACGCAGTCTCTGTCCCACATGGCACGCGCACTCTTTATCTCCATTTTACAGATGAGGGTACTGAAGCCCAGAGAAGTTAAAGGATTCACCACAGGTCACAGGGCAGACACGTGGCGGAGCCGGGATTAGAACCCAGATCCTTCTGACTCCCGGGGCCATTCTCTGTCCACTAAGCCAAGACCGGATAGCATAGAGGGAATAATTGTAGGAGGTGGCTTTTGAGAGGGCTTTGAAGGAGTAGAGAGTGCTCCATCAGGGGACAAGGTGTGAGCAATGGGTTGAAGCGCGGAGAGATGACAGCAAGGAACAGTTAAGAGTTGATCTAACTGTTTTTAATCAAGTCTTGACTTTGTCAACAGAATGCCTGGGTGGTTATTCAGATTTCCTGGGAATTGTAGTGTCAAAAACTTACTTTTCCAAATCAATAATCTTCCCTGGTGCAACCAAAGTATCGTGGTCTAAGTTACATAGATCACATTGTCCTTGTGCTGTGTTAGATGATCTTGCAGGCTGATTCTCCATGCCAGTGAACAGACATTTTGGCAGGGAACAAACCAGTTCATTTGTTGTGGACAGAAGTGGTTCTGTCTCTTTGGTTTTCTCCTTAGTTTCAAAATGTCTATTGGCCAGCCCTTAAGGGTGATCTACAGGACAATGTCTCCTAAATAGTGGGAAGCAAGTCACGTTGACACCCTGCTCTGACTGTTAATGGGGCAGAGTTGCAAGCCATTCTTCTTATTCCCATGGTTTTGCCTAATCAACCTGAAATTTTACTGAGAACCTCTCCCCAGAATCCCGTGATATCTATCCCAGAAGAAGCAGCGTAAAACCTTAAGGGAAGAAGTATTCTAAAACACCACCACAATGACTCTTCCCTTCATTAAAATGAAACAATTGGATGGGAAATGCTTGTCAGCAGAGACAACCACATACAAAGTAAAGGAAGACCTATTTGGAAAGAATATTCTGTCCACTGACTGAAAAGATTTTCTCAGGTGGAAAACACAGGCGTGATAAAAAAAGATCTTTGGCATGAGAGCTACTGTTTACATTTCTGATTGCTCAATCTGCCTCTTGGTCTCCTGGTCTTCCTGACGTTTCTGCCCAAGAAGAACAGCCTCAGTTCAGATTCTGCCCACCTGCCTGGTATATCAGTTGCAGTGGTCTCTCAATAGTTTGCCGCCCTAATCCATTGTTTACTTCATTATAGTAATAATGCTGATATTTATTAAGTGCTTACTATGTGTCAAATACTGTTCTAAGTGCTAGGGTAGATGCGAGGTAGGTTGGACACAGTCCCTGCCCAACATGAGGGTCACGGTCTTGGTCCCCGTTTTACACTTAAGGGAACTGAGGCACAGAGAAGTTAGGTTACTTTCCCAAGGTCACACAGCAGACATGTGGCAGAGCCAGGATTAGAACCCACATCTTCAAAGCATTCGTTCTACCCTTCCCCCCATATGCTGATCCCATTTCAGCTCACCATACACATAGCTACCTGAGTATCCAACTGTTGTCAGTTCTCCTCACACGTCCCACCCGCAGAGGTTGAAAAATACATAAGTGGCTCTTTTTTTCCCCCTGTGCATCTGCTGAGTTGACACCAGCAAATGATGTCCTTTCTTGGTTTTGTGGCTTTGGGGGCAGGGGGCAGTGGGGAGAAGGGTCAAGGGATTTGCCGAGATTTCAGGCGGAACCCAAACCAAAGCAGCTCCTCCTTGTAATTAAGCCTGCCTGTAATAGCACAAAAGGTCCCAGCTCCACTTTGAATGCATTCTTGATTAAGGTGAATAGGTGGCGATTGCCACCCAAGAGGCCTCCATTGACCTGAGGGGTGGAAAGTTCTCTGGCCACCAGCAAAGATAGACTATTCCTTTTGGTTCTTCTGAAAGCTGATGTTAGAATCATATTTGTGGAGGAGGCATGGAATGTGCAAGAGAACAAGGTCTCAAAGTTCCTTGACATACTCTGGGACAATCATGCGTTGAAGAAACATGATTATCAGTATCCTAGCAGTATCTGTTAGCTAAAAGTAGGCAGTTAACATTAGGCAGAAAGTATGCCAGTGCTTTTTATTTCAATAATAATGGTTACTAAGATTGAATAAGCACTTACAAATAGCAGTGCATCCTGCTAAGCACTGAGGAGATGATTAAATTAATACAATGTCCATGATTTTTCCCCCTACCCATAAGTAGTTCACAATATATAAATATAAATGAAATACAATCGAGGGCAAAATAAGAATAGGACTTTGAAGAGGGCATCTTTGGGGACTCTACCATTCCAAGCAAACTGCAGTCAGAGAGAAACCATTCTAACCACCTTGATGTTTTAAGGGGTCTCTGCCTGGCCTGGCTTCTAAAGGAGGTGGGCCTTGTCAGGTGGGAGGGTGGAAGGGTCTCTTGACTTCAAACCATCTGCTCTGTGTTCTAAGCATCCTTCAGAAAGGAAGGGCTGAACCCCCAGGCCCAAGTAGGTGGGGCATTTTTCCATCAAAGAGTGCTAGGCTAAAAGTCATCCATTGAATATCCACAGGTAAATTTGCTCCAAATAACATATGTCTCAAGTAGACCAAACCAGGGAGTCAGAGAGGACCTGGGTTCTAATCCCATCTCCACCACTTGTCTGCTGTGTGACCTTGGGCAGGTCACTTCACTTCCCTATGCCTGTTACCTCATCTGTGAATTGGGGATTGAGACCGTGAGGCCCATGGGGATGTGGACTGCATCTAACCCAATTAGCTTTATCTACCTAAGCATTTAACACTGTGCCTGGCACCTAGTAAGTGCTTAACAAATACCATTTCAAAAAATCATTGATATTTATTGAGTGTTTATTGTGTGCAGAACACTGTACTAAGGGCTTGGTAGAGTATAGTGAAACAGAGTTGGTAGAAAAATTCCCTGTCCACAAGGAGCTTACAGTATGGAGGGGGAATCAGTCATTAAAATAAATTATGGATATGTACTCTAGTGCTGAAGGGCTGAGGTTGGGTGAGTATCAATCAATCCCTGTGGTAGCAGTTCAGATGGAGAAAAATAGAAGTTGTGAAGGTAGGACTGACAGGATTTGGTGACAGAGTGAATATTTGGGTTGATTGAGAGGGATGAGTTGAGGATAAGGCACAGGTTATGGACTTGTGAGACAGAGAGGTGCTGTCCCAGATGGTGCTTTGTGAGCTGGCCAGCTGTGTTCCTGAGCAAGCCTCAGTAGTGCTGTTGATGGTGAGTGGGATGATAGGGAAAAAAATCAGGTGTGCAAATACATTTGACGTGCTTTAAAATTTAGACAAGAAAGCTTAGGGTTGGACATAACAGACGTTCATGATGCTGGATGTGTCTGTTCTATTGTTGTGCCCTCCCAAGCACTTTGTACAGTACTCTGTACTTCCCAGGCACTTAGTACATTGCTTTGCACACAGTAAGCACTCAATAAATATGATTGATTGATTGATTGGGCACGGGCCTGGGAGTCACAAGGTTTCTGCCATTTGTCTGCTGCATGGGGTTAGGGCACGGGCCTGGGAGTCACAAGGTTTGCTGCCATTTGTCTGCTGCATAGGGATCCGCCAAGCTAGCTCCCTTCCTCCCTTCAAGGCCCTACTAAGAGCTCACCTCCTCCAGGAGGCCTTCCCAGACTGAGACCCTTCCTTCCTCTCCCCCTCACCCCCATCTCCATCCCCCCATCTTACCTCCTTCCCTTCCCCACAGCAACTGTATATATGTATATATGTTTGTACATATTTATTACTCTATTTATTTATTTATTACTTGTACATATCTAATCTATTCATTTTATTTTGTTAGTATGTTTGGTTTGTTCTCTGTCTCCCCCTTTTAGACTGTGAACCCGCCGTTGGGTAGGGACTGTCTCTTTATGTTGCCAACTTGTACTTCCCAAGTGCTTAGTACAGTGCTCTGCACACAGTAATTGCTCAATAAATACGATTGATTGATTGATTGATTGATTGATTGGGCACGGGCCTGGGAGTCACAAGGTTTGCTGCCATTTGTCTGCTGCATAGGGTTAGGGTACGGGCCTGGGAGTCACAGGGTTTGCTGCTATTTGTCTGCTGCATAGGGATCCGCCAAGCTAGCTCTCTTCCTCCCTTCAAGGCCCTACTGAGAGCTCACCTCCTCCAGGAGGCCTTCCCAGACTGAGCCCCTTCCTTCCTCTCCCCCTCGTCCCCCTCTCCATCCCCCCACCTTACCTCCTTCACTTCCCCACAGCACCTAGATATATGTATATATGTTTGTACATATTTATTACTCTATTTATTTATTTATTTTACTTGTACATATCTCTTCTATATATTTTATTTTGTTGGTATGTTTGGTTTTGTTCTCTGTCTCCCCCTTTTAGACTGTGAGCCCACTGTTGGGTAGGGACTGTTTCTATATGTTGCCAACTTGGACTTCCCAAGGGCTTAGTACAGTGCTCTGCACACAGTAAGCGCTCAATAAATACGATTGATTGATTGATTGATAGGGCACGGGCCTGGGAGTCACAAGGTTTGCTGCCATTTGTCTGCTGCATAGGGTTAGGGCACGGGCCTGGGAGTCCCAAGGTTTGCTGCCATTTGTCTGCTGCATAGGGATCCGCCAAGCTAGCTCTCTTCCTCCCTTCAAGGCCCTACTGAGAGCTCGCCTCCTCCAGGAGGCCATCCCAGACTGAGCCCCTTCCTTCCTCTCCCCCTCATCCCCCTCTCCATCCCCCCATCTTACCTCCTTCTCTTCCCCACAGCACCTGTATATATGTATATATGATTGTACATATTTATTACGCTATTTATTTATTTTACTTGTACATATCTATTCTATTTATTTTATTTTGTTACTATGTTTGGTTTTGTTCTCTGTCCCCCCATTTTAGACTGTGAGCCCGCTGTTGGGTAGGGACTGTCTCTATATGTTGCCAACTTGCACTTCCGAAGCGCTTAGTACAGTGCTCCGCACACAGTAAGCGCTCAATAAATACGATTGATTGATTGATTGATTGATAGGGCACAGGCCTGGGAGTCACAAGGTTTGCTGCCATTTGTCTGCTGCATAGGGATAGGGCACGGGCCTGGGAGTCACAAGGTTTGCTGCCATTGTCTGCTGCATAGGGATCCGCCAAGCTAGCTGTCTTCTTCCCTTCAAGGCCCTACTGAGAGCTCGCCACCTCCAGGAGGCCTTCCCAGACTGAGCCCCTTCCTTCCTCTCCCTCTCAACCCCTCTCCATCCCCCCATCTTACCTCCTTTTCTTCCCCACAGCACCTGTATATATGTATATATGTTTGTACACATTTATTACTCTATTTATTTATTTATTTTACTTCTACATACCTATTCTATTTATTTTATTTTGTTACTATGTTTGGTTTTGTTCTCTGTCTCCCCCTTTTAGACTGTGAGCCCGCTGTTGGGTAGGGACTGTCTCTATATGTTGCCAACTTGTACTTCCCAAGTGCTTAGTACAGTGCTCCGCACACAGTAAGCGCTCAGTAAATACGATTGATGGATTGATTGATTGATAGGGCACGGGCCTGGGAGACACAAGGTTTGCAGCCATTTGTCTGCCGCGTAGGGTTAGGGCACGGGCCTGGGAGTCACAAGGTTTGCTGCTATTTGTCTGCTGCATAGGGTTAGGGCACGGGCCTGGGAGTCACAAGGTTTGCTGCTATTTGCTGCATAGGGATCCGCCAAGCTAGCTCTCTTCCTCCCTTCAAGGCCCTACTGAGAGCTCACCTCCTCCAGGAGGCCTTCCGAGACTGAGCCCCTTGCTTCTTCGCCTCCTCGTCCCCTTCTCCATCCCCCCATCTTACCTCCTTCTCTTCCCCACAGCACCTGTATGTATGTATATATGTTTGTACATATTTATTAGTCTATTTATTTATTTTACTTGTACATATCTATTCTATTTATTTTATTTTGTTGGTATGTTTGGTTTTGTTCTCTGTCTCCCCCTTTTAGACTGTGAGCCCACTGTTGGGTAGGGACTGTCTCTATATGTTGCCAACTTGGACTTCCCAAGCGCTTAGTACAGTGCTCTGCACACAGTAAGCGCTCAATAATTACGATTGATTGATTGATTGATAGGGCACGGACCTGGGAGTCACAAGGTTTGGGGCCATTTGTCTGCTGCATAGGGTTAGGGCACGGGCCTGGGAGTCACACAGGTTGCTGCCATTTGTCTGCTTCATAGGGATCCGCCAAGCTAGCTCTTTTTCTCCCTTCAAGGCCCTGCTGAGAGCTCGCCTCCTCCAGGAGGCCTTCCCAGACTGAGCCCCTTCTTTCCTCTCCCCCTCATCCCCCTCTCCATCCCCCCATCTTACCTCCTTCTCTTCCCCACAGCACCTGTATATATGTATATATGTTTGTACATATTTATTACTCTATTTATTTTACTTGTACATATCTATTCTGTTTATTTTATTTTGTTACTATGTTTGGTTTTCTTCTCTGTCCCCCGTTTTAGACTGTGAGCCTGCTGTTGGGTAGGGACTGTCTCTATATGTTGCCAACTTTTACTTCCCAAGTGCTTAGTACAGTGCTGTGCACACAGTAAGCGCTCAATAAATACGATTGATTGATTGATTAATAGGGCAGGGGCCTGGGAGTCACAAGGTTTGCTGCCATTTGTCTGCTGCATTGGGTTAGGGCACGGGCCTGGGAGTCACACGGTTTGCTGCTATTTGTCTGCTGCATAGGGATCTGCCAAGCTAGCTCTTTTCCTCCCTTCAAGGCCCTACTGAGAGCTCACCTCCTCCAGGAGGCCTTCCCAGACGGAACCCCTTCCTTCTTCTCCCCCTCGTCCCCCTCTCCATCCCCCCATCTTACCTCCTTCTCTTCCCCAAATCACCGTTATATATTTATACATGTTTGTACATATTTATTAATCTATTTATTTATTTGTTTATTTTACTTGTAGATATCTATTCTATTTATTTTATTTTTTTGGTATGTTTGGTTTTGTTCTCTGTCTCCCCATTTTAGACTGTGAGCCCGCTGTTTGGTAGGGACTGTCTCTATATGTTGCCAACTTGTACTTCCCAAGTGCTTAGTACAGTGCTCCGCACACAGTAAGCGATCAAAAAATACGATCGATTGATTGATTGATAGGGCACGGGTCTGGGAGTCACAAGGTTTGCTGCCATTTGTCTGCTGCATGGGGTTAGGGCACGGAGTAGGGAGTCACAAGGTTTGCTGCCATTTGTCTGCTGCATAGGGATCCGCCAAGCTAGCTCTCTTCCTCCCTTCAAGGCCCAACTGAGAGCTCGCCTCCTCCAGGAGGCCTTCCCAGACTGAGCCCCTTCCTTCCTCTCCCCCTCAACCCCGTCTCCATCCCCCCATCTTACCTCCTTCTCTTTCCCACAGCACCTATATATATGTATATATGTTTGTACATATTTATTACTCTATTTATTTATTAATTTTACTTGTACATATCTATTCCATTTATTTTATTTTGTTGGTATGTTTTATTTTGTTCTCTGTCTCCCCCTTTTAGACTGTGAGCCCACTGTTGGGTAGGGACTGTCTCTATATTTTGCCAACTTGGACTTCCCAAACGCTTAGTACAGTGCTCTGCACACAGTAAGCGCTCAATAAATACGATTGATTGATTGATTGATAGGGCATGGGCCTGGGAGTCACAGGTTTTGCTGCCATTTGTCTGCTGCATAGGGTTAGGGCACGGGCCTGGGAGTCACAAGGTTTGCTGCCATTTGTCCGCTGCATAGGGATCCGCCAAGCTAGCTCTCTTCCTCCCTTCAAGGCCCTACTGAGAGCTCGCCTCCTCCAGGAGGCCTTCCCAGACTGAGCCCCTACCTTCCTCTCCCCCTCATCCCGCTCTCCATCCCCCCATCTTACCTCCTTCTCTTCCTCACAGCACCTGTATATATATATATGTTTGTGCATATTTATTACTCTATTTATTTTACTTGTACATATCTATTCTATTTATTTTATTTTGTTACTATGTTTGGTTTTGTTCTCTGTCTCCCGCTTTTAGACTGTGAGCCTGCTGTTGGGTAGGGACTGTCTCTATATGTTGCCAACTTGTACTTCCGAAGCGCTTAGTACAGTGCTCCGCACACAGTAAGCGCTCAATAAATACGATTGATTGATTGATTGATTGCTAGCGCACGAGCCTGGGAGTCACAAGGTTTGCTACCATTAGTCTGCTGCATAGGGTTAAGGTACGGGCTGGGAGTCACAAGGTTTGCTGCCATTTGTCTGCTGCATGGGGATCCGCCAAGCTAGCTCCCTTCCTCCCTTCAAGGCCCTACTGAGAGCTCACCTCCTCCAGGAGGTCTTCCCTGAGTGAGCCCCTTCCTTCCTCTCCCCCTCGTCCCCCTCTCCATCCCACCATCTTACCTCCTTCTCTTCCCCACAGCACCTGTATATATGTATATATGTTTGTACATATTTATTACTCTATTTATTTATTTATTTTACTTACACATATTTATTTTATTTATTTTATTTTGTTGGTATGTTTGGTTTTGTTCTCTGTCTCCCCCTTTTAGACTGTGAGCCCACTGTTGGGTAGGGACTGTCTCTATATGTTGCCAACTTGGACTTCCCAAGCGCTTAGTACAGTGCTCCGCACACAGTAAGCTCTCAATAAATACGATTGATTGATTGATAGGGCACGGGCCTGGGAGTCACAAGCTTTGCTGCCATTTGTCTGCTGCATAGGGTTAGGGCACGGGCCTGGGAGTCACAAGGTTTGCTGCCATTTGTCCGCTGCATAGGGATCTGCCAAGCTAGCTCTCTTCCTCCCTTCAAGGCCCTACTGAGAGCTCACTTCCTCCAGGAGGCCTTCCCAGACTGAGCCCCTTCCTTCCTCTCCCCCTCACCCCCCTCTCCATCCCCCCATCTTACCTCCTTCTCCTCCCCACAGCACCTGTATGTACGTATATATGTTTGTACATATTTATTACTCTATTTATTTATTTATTTTACTTGTACATATGTAGTCTATTTATTTTATTTTGTTACTATGTTTGGTTTTGTTCTCTGTCTCCCCCTTTTAGACTGTGAGCCCGCTGTTGGGTAGGGACTGTCTCTATATGTTGCCAACTTGTACTTCCCAAGTGCTTAGTAGAGTGCTCCGCACACAGTAAGCGCTCAATAAATACGATTGATTGATTGATTGACAGGGCACGGGCCTGGGAGTCATAAGGTTTGCTGCCATTTGTCTTCTGCATAGTGTTAGGGCACGGGCCTGGGAGTCACAGGGTTTGCGGCTATTTGTCTGCTGCTTAGGGATCCGCCAAGGTAGCTCTCTTCCTCCCTTCAAGGCCCTACTGAGAGCTCACCTCCTCCAGGATGCCTTCCCACATTGAGCCCCTTCCTTCTTCTCCCCCTCGTCCCCCTCTCCATCCCCCCATCTTACCTCCTTCTCTTCCCCAAAGCACCTGTATATATGTATATATGTTTGTACATATTTATTACTCTATTTATTTATTTATTTATTTTACTTGTACATATCTATTCTATTTATTTTATTTTGTTGGTATGTTTGGTTTTGTTCTCTGTCTCCCCCTTTTAGAATGTGAGCCCACTGTTGGGTAGGGACTGTCTCTATATGTTGCCAACTTGTACTTCCCAAGTGCTTAGTACAGTGCTCCGCACACAGTAAGTGCTCAATAAGTACGATTGATTGATTGATTGATTGATAGGGCACGGGCGTGGGAGACACAAGGTTTGCTGCCATGTGCCTGCTGCATAGGGTTAGGTTACGGGCCTGGGAGTCCCAAGGTTTGCTGCTATTTGTCTGCCGCATCGGGATCCGCCAAGCTAGCTCTCTTCCTCCCTTCAAGGCCCTACTGAGAGCTTTCCTCCTCCAGGAGGCCTTCCCAGACTGAGCCCCTTCCTTCCTCTCTCCCTCATCCCCCTCTCCATCCCCCCATCTTACCTCCTTATCTTCCCCACAGCACCTGTACATATGTATATATGTTTGTACATATTTATTACTCTATTTATTTACTTATTTTACTTGTACATATCTATTCTATTTATTTTATTTTGTTGGTATGTTTGGTTTTGTTCTCTGTCCTCCCCTTTTGACTGTGAGCCCGCTGTTGGGTAGGGACTGTCTCTATATGTTGCCAACTTGGACTTCCCAAGCGCTTAGTACAGTGCTCTGTGAACAATAAGCACTCAATAAATACGATTGATTGATTGATTGATAGGGCACGGGCCTGGGAGTCACAAGGTTTGCTGCCATTTATCTGCTACATGGGGTTAGGGCACAGGCCTGGGAGTCACAGGGTTTGCTGCCATTGTCTGCTGCATAGGGATCCGCCAAGCTAGCTCTCCTCCTCCCTTCAAGGCCCTACTGAGAGCTCACCTCCTCCAGGAGGCCTTCCCAGACTGAGCCCCTTCCTTCCTCTCCCCTTTATCCCCCTCTCCATCCCCCCATCTTACCTCCTTCTCTTCCCCACAGCACCTGTATATATGTATATATGTTTGTACATATTTATTACTCTATTTTACTTGTACATATCTATTCTATTTATTTTATTTTGTTACTATGTTTGGTTTTGTTCTCTGTCTCCCCCTTTTAGACTGTGAGCTTGCTGTTGGGTAGGGACTGTCTCTATATGTTGCCAACTTGTACTTCCCAAGTGCTTAGTACAGTGCTCCGCACACAGTAAGCGCTCAATAAATACAACTGATGGATTGATTGATTGATAGGGCACGGGCCTGGGAGTCACAAGGTTTGCTGCCATTTGTCTGCTGCATAGGGTTAGGGTACGGGCCTGGGAGTCACAGGGTTTGCTGCTATTTGTCTGCTGCATGGGGTTAGGGCACGGGCCTGGGAGTCCCAAGGTTTGCTGCCATTTGTCTGCTGCATAGGGATCCGCCAAGCTAGCTCTCTTCCTCCCTTCAAGGCCCTACTGAGAGCTCACCTCCTCCAGGAGGCCTTCCCAGACTGAGCCCCTTCCTTCCTCTCCCCCTCGTCCCCCTCTCCATACCCCCATCTTACCTCCTTCACTTCCCCACAGCACCTGTATAGATGTATACATGTTTGTACATATTTATTACTCTATTTATTTATTTATTTATTTTACTTGTACATATCTATTCTATTTATTTATTTTTGTTGGTATGTTTGGTTTTGTTCTCTGTCTCCCCCTTTTAGTCTGTGAGCCCGCTGTTGGGAAGGGACAGTCTGTATATGTTGCCAACTTGGACTTCCCAAGCGCTCAGTACAGTGCTCAGCACACAGGAAGCGCTCAATAAGTACGATTGATTGATTGATTGATAGGGCACGGGCCTGGGAGTCAGAAGGTTTGCTGCCATTTGTCTGCTGCATAGGGTTAGGGTACTGGCCTGGGAGTCACAAGGTTTGCTGCCATTTTTCCGCTGTATAGGGATCCGCCAATCTAGCTCTCTTCCTCCCTTCAAGGCCCTACTGAGAGCTCGCCTCCTCCAGGAGGCCTTCCCAGACTGAGCCCCTTCCTTCCTCTCCCCCTCGTTCTCCTCTCCATCCCCCCACCTTACCTCCTTCTCTTCCCCACAGCACCTGTATATATATATATGTTTGTACATATTTATTACTCTATTTATTTATTTATTTTACTTGTACATATCTATTCTATTTATTTTATTTTGTTGGTATGTTTTATTTTGTTCTCTGTCTCCCCCTTTTAGACTGTGAGTCCGCTGTTGGGTAGGGACTGTCTCTATATGTTGCCAACTTATACTTCCCAAGTGCATAGTACAGTGCTCCACACACAGTAAGTGCTCAATAAATATGATTGATTGATTGATTGATAGGACATGGGCCTGGGAGTCACAAGGTTTGCTGCCATTTGTCTGCTGCATGGGGGTAGGATACGGGCCTGGGAGTCACAAGGTTTGCTGCTATTTGTCTGCTGCATAGGGATCCGCCAAGATAGCTCTCTTCCTCCCTTCAAGGCCCTACTGAGAGCTCACCTCCTCCATGAGGCCTTCGGAGACTGAGCCCCTTCCTTCTTCTCCCCCTCATTCCCCTCTCCATCCCCCAATCTTACCTCCTTCTCTTCCCCACAGCCCCTGCATATATGTATTTAGGTTTGTACATATTTATTACTCTATTTATTTATTTTACTTGTACATATCTGTTCTATTTATTTTATTTTGTTGATATGTTTGGTTTTGTTCTCTGTCTCCTCCTTTTAGACTGTGAGCCCACTGTTGGGTAGGGACTGTCTCTATATGTTGCCAACTTGGACTTCCCAAGCGCTTAGTACAGTGCTCTGCACACAGTAAGCTCTCAATAAATACGATTGATTGATTGATAGGGCACGGGCCTGGGAGTCACAAGGTTTGCTGCCATTTGTCTGCTGCATGGGGTTAGTGCACGGGCCAGGGAGTCACAAGGTTTGCTGCCATTTGTCTGCTGCATAGAGATCTGCCAAGCTAGCTCTCTTCCTCCCTTCAAGGCCTTACTGAGCTCGCCTCCTCCAGGAGGCCTTCCCATACTGAGCCCCTTCCTTCCTCTCCCCCTCATCCCCCTCTCCATCCCCCCATCTTTCCTCCTTCTCTTCCCCACAGCACATGTATATATGTATATATGTTTGTACATATTTATTATTCTATTTATTTATTTTACTTGTACATATCTATTCTATTTATTTTATTTTGTTACTATGTTTGGTTTTGTTCTTTGTCCCCCCTTTTAGACTGTGAGCCCCTCCTGGGTAGGGACTGTCTCTATATGTTGCCAACTTGTACTTCCCAAGTGCTTAGTACAGTGCTCCGCACACAGTAAGCGCTCAATAAATACAATTGATTGATTGATTGATAGGGCAGGGGCCTGGGAGTCACAAGGTTTGCTGCCATTTGTCTGCTGCATTGGGTTAGGGTACGGGCCTGAGAGTCACACGGTTTGCTGCTGTTTTTCTGCTGCATAGGGATTCGCCAAGCTAGCTCTTTTCCTCTATTCATGGCCCTACTGAGAGCTCACCTCCCCCAGGAGGCCTTCCCAGACTGAGCCCCTTCCTTCCTCTCCGCCTCGTCCCCCTCTCCATCCCCCCATCTTACCTCCTTCTCTTCCCCACATCACCTTTATATATGTATATATGTTTGTGCATGTTTATTACTCTATTTATTTATTTATTTATTTTACTTGTACATATCTTTTCTATTTATTTTATTTTTTTGGTATGTTTTTTTTTCTCTGTCCCTCCGTTTTAGACTGTGAGCCCGCTGTTGGGTAGGGACTGTCTCTATATGTTGCCAACTTGTACTTCCCAAGTGCTTAGTACAGTGCTCCGCACACAGTAAGCGCTCAATAAATACGATTGATTGATTGATTGATAGGGCACGGGCCTGGGAGTCACAAGCTTTGCTGCCATTTGTCTGCTGCATAGGGTTAGGGCACGGACCTGGGAGTCACAAGCTTTGCTGCCATTTGTCTGCCGCATGGGGTTAGTGCATGGGCCTGGGAGTCACAAGGTTTGCTGCCATTTGTCTGCTGCATAGGGATCCGCCAAGCTAGCTCTCTTCCTCCCTTCAAGGCCCTACTGAGAGCTCACCTCCTCCAGGAGGCCTTCCCAGACTGAGCCCCTTCCTTCCTCTCCACCTCATTCCCCTCTCCATCCCCCCATCTTACCTCCTTCTCTTCCCCACAGCACCTGTATATATGTATATATGTATGTACATATTGATTACTCTATTTATTTTACTTGTACATATCTATTCTATTTATTTTATTTTGTTACTATGTTTGGTTTTGTTCTCTGTCCCCCCTTTTAGATTGTGAGCCCGCTGTTGTGTAGGGACTGTCTCCATATGTTGCCCACTTGTACTTCCCAAGTGCTTAGTACAGTGCTCCGCACACAGTAAGCGCTCAATAAATACGATTGATTGATTGATTGATAGGGCACGGGCCTGGGAGTCACAAGGTTTGCTGCCATTTGTCTGCTGCGTAGGGTTAGGGTACGGGCCTGGGAGTGACAAGGTTTGCTGCTATTTGGCTGATGCATAGTGATCCACAAAGCTAGCTCTCTTCCTCCCTTCAAGGCCCTACTGAGAGCTCACCTCCTCCAGGAGGCCTTCCCAGAGTGAGCCCCTTCCTTCCTCTCCCCCTCGTCCCCCTCTCCATCCCCCCATCTTACCTCCTTCTCTTCCCCACAACACCTGTATATATGTATATATGTTTGTACATATTTATTACTCTATTTATTTATTTATTTTACTTGTACATTTCTATTTTATTTATTTTATTTTGTTGGTGTGGTTGGTTTTGTTCTCTGTCTCCCCATTTTAGACTGTGAGCCCACTGTTGGGTAGGGGCTGTCTCTATATGTTGCCAACTTGGACTTCCCAAGCGCTTAGTACAGTGCTCTGCATACAGTAAGCTCTCAATAAATACTATTGATTGATTGATAGGGCACGGGCCTGGGAGTCACAAGCTTTGCTGCCATTTGTCTGCTGCATGGGGTTAGTGCATGGGCCTGGGAGTCACAGGGTTTGCTGCTATTTTTCTGCTGCATATGGATCTGCCATTCTAGCTCTCTTCCTCCCTTCAAGGCCCTACTGAGCTCGCCTCCTCCAGGGGGCCTTCCCATACTGAGCCCCTTCCTTCCTCTCCCCCTCATCCCCCTCTCCATCCCCCCATCTTACCTCCTTCTCTTCCCCACAGCACCTGTATATATGTATATATGTTTGTACATATTTATTACTCTATTTATTTATTTTACTTGTACATATCTATTCTAATTATTTTATTTTGTTACTATGTTTGGTTTTGTTCTCTGTCCCCCCCTTTTAGACTGTGAGCCCACTGTTGGGTAGGGACTGTCTCTATATGTTGCCAACTTGGACTTCCCAAGCGCTTAGTACAGTGCTCTGCAAACAGTAAGTGCTCAATAAGTATGATTGGTTGATTGATTGATAGGGCACGGGCCTGGGAGTCACAAGGTTTGCTGCCATTTGTCCGCTGCATAGGGTTAGGGTACGGGCCTGGGAGTCACAAGGTTTGCTGCTATTTTTCTGCTGCATAGGGATCCGCCAAGCTAGCTCTCTTCCTCCCTTCAAAGCCCTACTGAGAGCTCACCTCCTCCAGGAGGCCTTCCCAGACTGAGCCCCTTCCTTCTTCTCCCCCTCGTCCCCCTCTCCATCCCCCCATCTTACCTCCTTCTCTTCCCCACAGAACCTGTGTATATGTATATATGTTTGTACATATTTGTTACTCTATTTATTTATTTATTTTACTTGTACATATCTATTCTATTTATTTTATTTTGTTGGTATGTTTGGTTTTGTTCTCTGTCTCCCCCTTTAAGACTGTGAGCCCACTGTTGGGTAGGTACTGTCTCTATATGTTGCCAACTTGGACTTCCCAAGTGCTTAGTACAGTGCTCCGCACACAGTAAGCGCTCAATAAATACGATTGATTGATTGATAGGGGCCGGTCCTGGGAGTCACAAGGTTTGCTGCCATTTGTCTGCTGCATAGGGATCTGCCAAGCTAGCTCTCTTCCTCCCTTCAAGGCCCTACTGAGCTCGCCTCCTCCAGGAGGCCTTCCCAGACTGAGCCCCTTCCTTCCTCTCCCCCTCATCCCCCTCTCCATCCCCCCATCTTACCTCCTTCTCTTCCCCACAGCACCTCTATATATGTATATATGTTTGTACATATTTATTACTCTATTTATTTATTTTACTTGTACATATGTATTCTGTTTATTTTATTTTGTTAGTATGTTTGGTTTTGTTCTCTGTCCTCCCTTTTAGAATGTGAGCCCGCTGTTGGGTAGGGACTGTCTCTATACGTTGCCAACTTGTACTTCCCAAGTGCTTAGTACAGTGCTCTGCATACAGTTAGCGCTCAATAAATATGATTGATTGATTGATTGATAGGGCAGGGGCCTGGGAGTCACAAGGTTTGCTGCCATTTGTCTGCTGCATTGGGTTAGGGCACGGGCCTGGGAGTCACACAGTTTGCTGCTATTTGTCTGCTGCATAGGGATCCGCCAAGCTAGCTCTTTTCCTCCCTTCAAGGCCCTATTGAGAGCTCACCTCCTCCAGGAGGCCTTCCCAGACTGAACCCCTTCCTTCTTCTCCGCCTCGTCCCCCTCTCCATCCCCCCATCTTACCTCCTTCTCTTCCCCACATCACCTTTATATAGGTATATATGTTTGTACATATTTATTACTCTATTTATTTATTTATTTTACTTGTACATATCCATTATATTTATTTCTTTTTTTTTGGTGTGTTTGTTTTTTTTCTCTGTCTCCCCGTTTTAGACTGTGAGCCCGCTGTAGGGTAGGGACTGTCTCTATATGTTGCCAACCTGTACTTCCCAAGTGCTTAGTACAGTGCTCCACACACAGTAAGCTCTCAATAAATACGATTGACTGATTGATAGGGCACGGGCCTGGGAGTCACAAGGTTTGCTGCCATTTGTCTGCTGCATAGGGTTAGGGCACGGGCCTGGGAGTCACAAGGTTTGCTACTATTTGTCTGCTGCATGGGGTTAGGGCACGGACCTGGGAGTCACAAGGTTTGCTGCCATTTGTCTGCTGCATAGGGTTAGGGTACGGGCCTGGGAGTCACAAGGTTTGCTGCTATTTGGCTGATGCATAGTGATCCACCAAGCTAGCTCTCTTCCTCCCTTCAAGGCCCTATTGAGAGCTCACCTACTCCAGGAGGCCTTCCCAGACTGAGTCCCTTCCTTCTTCTCCCCCTCATCCCCCTCTCCATCCCCCCATCTTACCTCCTTCTCTTCCCCACAGCACCTGCATATAAGTATTTATGTTTGTACATATTTATTACTCTATTTATTTATCTATTTATTTTACTTGTACATATCTATTCTATTTATTTTATTTTGTTGGTATGTTTGGTTTTGTTCTCTGTCTCCCCCTTTTAGACTGTGAGCCCACTGTTGGGTAGGGACTGTCTCTATATGTTGCCCACTTGTACTTCCCAAGTGCTTAGTACAGTGCTCCGCACACAGTAAGCGCTCAATAAATACGATTGATTGATTGATTGATAGGGCACGGGCCTGGGAGTCACAAGGTTTGCTGCCATTTGTCTGCTGCATAGGGTTAGGGTACGGGCCTGGGAGTCACGAGGTTTGCTGCTATTTGTCTGTTGCATAGGGATCCGCCAAGCTAGCTCTCTTCCTCCCTTCAAGGCCCTACTGAGAGCTCACCTCCTCCAGGAGGCCCTCCCAGACTTTGCCCCTTCCTTCTTCTCCCCCTCATCCCCTTCTCCATCCCCCCATCTTACCTCCTCTTCCCCACAGCACCTGTATATATGTATATATGTTTGTACATATTTATTACTCTATTTATTCATTATTTTATTTTACTTGTACATATCTATTCTATTTATTTTATTTTGTTGGTATGTTTGGTTTTGTTCTCTGTCTCCCCCTTCTAGACTGTGAGCCCACTGTTGGGTAGGGACTGCCTCTATATGTTGCCGACTTGGACTTCCCAAGCGCTTAGCACAGTGCTCTGCACACAGTAAGCGCTCAATAAGTACGATTGATTGATTGATTGATTGATTGATAGGGCACGGACCTGGGAGTCACAAGCTTTGCTGCCATTTGTCTGCTACATGGGGTTAGGGCACGGGCCTGGGAGTCAGAAGGTTTGCTGCCACTTGTCTGCTGCATAAGGATCCGCCAAGCTAGCTCTCTTCCTCCCTTCAAGGCCCTACTGAAAGCTCGCCTCCTCCAGGAGGCCTTCCCAGACTGAGCCCCTTCCTTCCTCTCCCCCTCATCCCCCTCTCCATACCCCCCATCTTACCTCCTTCTCTTCCCCACAGCACCTATATATATATATGTATATATGTTTGTACATATTTATTAGTCTATTTATTTATTTATTTTACTTGTACATATCTATTCTATTCATTTTATTTAGATACTATGTTTGGTTTTGTTCTCTGTCCCCACCTTTTAGACTGTGAGCCCGCTGTTGGGTAGGGACTGTCTCTATATGTTTCCAACTTGTACTTCCCAAGTGCTTAGTACAGTGCTCCGCACACAATAAGCGCTCAATAAATACGATTGATTGATTGATAGGTCACGGGCCTGGGAGTCACAAGGTTTTCTGCCATTTGTCTGCTGCATAGGGTTAGGGTACGTTCCTCGGAGTCACAAGGTTTGCTGCTATTTGTCTGCTGCGTAGGGATCCACCAAGCTAGCTCTCTTCCTCCCTTCAAGGCCCTACTGAGAGCTCACCTCCTCCAGGAGGCCTTCCCAGACTGAGCCCCTACCTTCCTCTCCCCCTCGTTCCCCTCTCCATCCCCCCATCTTAAGTCCTTCTCTTCCCCACAGCACCTGTATATATGTATATATGTTTGTGCTTACTTATTACTCTTTTTATTTATTTATTTATTTTACTTGTACATATCTATTCTATTTATTTTATTTTTTTGGTATGTTTGGTTTTGTTCTCTGTTTCCCCCTTTTAGATTGTGAGCCCCCTGCTGGGTAGGGACTGTCTCTATATGTTGCCAACTTGGACTTCCCAAGTGCTTAGTACAGTGCTCTGCACACAGTAAGCGCTAAATAAATACGATTGATTGATTGATCGATTGATAGGGCATGGGCCTGGGAGTCACAAGGTTTTCTGCCATTTGTCTGCTGCATAGGGTTAGGGCACGGGCCTGGGACTCACAAGCTTTGCTGCCATTTGTCTGCTGCGTGGGGTTAGGACACGGGCCTGGGAGTCAGAAGGTTTGCTGCCACTTGTCTGCTGCATAAGGATCCGCCAAGCTAGCTCTCTTCCTCCCTTCAAGGCCCTACTGAGAGCTCGCCTCCTCCAGGAGGCCTTCCCAGACTGAGCCCTTTCCTTCCTCTCCCCCTCATCCCCCTCTCCATCCCCCCCATCTTACCTCCTTCTCTTCCCCACAGCACCTGTATATATGTATATATGTTTGTACATTTTTATTACTCTATTTATTTATTTATTTTACTTGTACATATCTATTCTATTTATTTTATTTTGTTACTATGTTTGGTTTTGTTCTCTGTCCCCCCGTTTTAGACTGTGAGCCCGCTGTTGGGTAGGGACTGTCTCTATATATTGCCAACTTGTACTTCCCAAGTGCTTAGTACAGTGCTCCGCACACAGTAAGCGCTCAATAAATACGATTGATTGATATTGAACGGGCCTGGGAGTCACAAGGTTTTCTGCCATTTGTCTGCTGCATAGGGTTAGGGTACGGGCCTGGGAGTCACAAGGTTGCTGCTATTTGTCTGCTGCATAGGGATCCGCCAAGCTAGCTCTCTTCCTCCCTTCAAGGCCCTACTGAGAGCTCACCTCCTCCAGGAGGCCTTCCTACACTGAGCCCCTTCCTTCTTCTCCCCCTCGTCCCCCTCTCCATCCCCCCATCTTACCTCCTTCTCTTCCCCACAGCACCTGTATATATGTATATATGTTTGTACATATTTATTACTCTATTTATACATTTATTTATTCATTTTACTTGTACATATCTATTCTATTTATTTTATTTTTTTAATATGTTTGGTTTTGTTCTCTGTCTCCCCCTTTTAGACTGTGAGCCCACTGTTGGGTAGGGACTGTCTCTATATGTTGCCAACTTGGACTTCCCAAGCGCTTAGTACAGTGCTCTGCACACAGTAAGCGCTCAGTAAATACGATTGATTGATTGATAAAATCCCTCTCCCTTCCCTTTTGTAAATATGCAATTTAATTCTGTTCTGAAATGTCCTTTCCTCTTAAAGACTGCCATTTCTCAAATGACAGGATTCTCATTTTTAAATATTCTAACCAGACGGTGCTATACTCTGTGCAACACTTGTGAAAACTTACTTGAAAATCAAATTGCAGATTCATGCAGTCGTCTTCAGAACGTGAACTTTCAACTGGAGCTCTTCTCCATGCGCTACATTATGACACATTTTTCTGTTCCATGTGGGACCCAAAATAGCTCTCTACCATTCCTTTTCTGCTTTTCTGTGAGTTACTGATTCGATCTATTTTGGTGCTTTGATACAACGATCAACTGAGAGAGCTGATAGACTGATTAGGCTCTTTGGTGATGTATGCCGGAGTAGCTCTCTGAGCTGGAATGAACATTACTACTCAAGGCTTCTTTTGTCAAATTGCTAGTTGGTTATTTTGGTAGGAAGGGGACAGTGAATATCATCGTGAAGCAGTGGAAAGAGCCCGGCCTGGGTATCAGAGGACCAGGATTCTCATCCCGGTTCTGCCACTTGCTGTGTGAACTTGGGCCAGTCACTGAATCCTCTGTGCCTCAGTTTACTGAATGAAAGTTCCCTCTTGTTTCATCCACATTCAGTTAGTCATATCTATTGAGCACTTACTGTGTGCAGGGCACTTACTAAGCTCTTGGAAGAGTTGTTGTTGTTGTGGTCTTATACTGTTGAGTTGTGTCCGATCCAACAGGCTTGCAGATGATAATAATATGGTATTTATTAAGCACTTAATACTAATGTGGCATTTGTGAAGCACTTACTATGTGCCAGGCACTGTATTCATTCATTCAGGAACTGTCTCTATATGTTGCCAACTTGTACTTCCCAAGCGCTTAGTACAGTGCTCTGCACACAGTAAGTGCTCAATAAATACGATTGATTGATTCATTCATTCATTCAGTTGTATTTACTGAGCGCTTACTGTGTGCAGAGCACTGTACTAGGCGCTTGGGAAGTACAAGTTGGCAAAATATAGAGATGGTCCCTACCCAACAGTGGGCTCACAGTCTAGAAGGGGGAGACAGAGAATAAAACAAAACATATTAACAAAATAAAATAAATAGAATAAATATGTACAAATAAAATAAATAAATTGAGTAATAAATACGTACAAACATATATACATATATACAGGCGCTGCGGCAAGGGAGAAAAGGGGGTGAGGAAGGAGGGGGCTCAGTGTGGGAAGGCCTCCTGGAGGAGGTGAGCTCTCAGTAGGGCTTTGAAGGGAGGAAGAGAGCTAGCTTGGTGGATGTGCGGAGGGAGGGCATTCTGGCCAGGGGGATGATGTGGGCCGGGGGTTGACGGCGGGACAGACGGGAACGAGGCACGGTGAGGAGTTGGGGTGGATACAAGTGAATCAATCAATCAATCGTATTTATTGAGTGCTTACTGTGTGCAGAGCACTGAACTAACTGCTTGGGAAGTACAAGTTGGCAACATATAGAAATGGTCCCTACCCAACAGTGGGCTCACAGTTGGACACAGTCCCTGTCCCATGTCGGGCTTATAGTATCAATCCCCATTTTACAGATGAGGCCCAGAGAAGTGAAGTGACTTGCCCAAGGTCACACAACTGACAAGTGGCAGAGCCGGGATTAGAACCCATGACATTCCAACTCTCAGGCCCGTGATCTATCCACTAGGCCGTGCTGCTTCCCTATAAGCAGTGGGGTAGATCAGGTTGGACACAGTCTCTGGGGAGAACCGGTATTGATTCCTTATTTTACAGATGAGGAAGCTGAGGCTCAGAGAAGTGAAGTGACTTGCCCCAGGTCACACAGCAGGGAAGCGGCAGAGTCAGGATTAGAACACAAGTCTTCTAATTCCCAGGTCTGCGCTCTTTCCACTAGACCGTACTGCCTGGCTATCCAACAGTATTCACAATGTGATGGGCCGGTGATCATTAGATTCTCACAGCCACGCTGGTATAATGATAATAATAATAATTATGGTATTTGTTAAGCGCTTACTATGTGCCAAACACCATTCTATGTGATATGAGAAGCAGTGTGTCTTAGAGGATAGAGCACAGGCCTGGGAGCCAGAAGGACCTGGGTTCTAATCCCGGCTCCTGCACATGTCTGCTATGTGGCCTTGGGCAAGTCACTTCATTTCTCCGGGCCTCAGTTACCTGATCTCTCAAACGGTGATGAAGAGTGTGAGCCCCATGTGGGACAGGGGCTTTGTCTAACCTGATTAACTCGTATCTATGACAGTGCTTAGAAAAGGGCTGGGCACATAGTAAGCACTTAACAATTACCATAATAATAATAATAATAATAATAATGATAATGATGGCATTTATTATGCACTTACTATGTGCAAAGCACTGTTCTAAGTGCTGGGAGGTACAAGATAATCAGGTTGTCCCACGGGGGGCTCACAGGGTTCATCCCCATTTTACAGATGAGGGAACTGAGGCCCAGAGAAGTAAAGTGATTGCCCAAAGTCACACAGCTGACAATTGGCGGAGCCGGGATTTGAATCCATGATCTCTGACTCTGAAGCCCGGGCTCTTTCCACTGAACCACACTTCTTCTCCAATTATACTAATAATAATTATTATTACTAGATTAAATGCCAAGCCATGGGTTCGGCCCCAGTGAGACCCTCATGGACTTTTGGGACAATCCAGTAGAGGACAGTGACTGAACCGTCTTCAAGTCCGTGGGAGTCAGATTGAAAGTTATCTGGCCGAAACCAAATCGAAGCGGTGTCAGGTGGATAAACGGGTTGATAAAGTGCCCCGCCAAGACAGAGGACCAACCGTGAATTGAGGCTTGGGTGTCCGTAAACTGTGAAGAGGATTCACGACCCGGGTATCGCTAGATTTATCACTCTTGATGGATTTCAGATTGCTTTGGAGGTCGGGGTGCCCTTTGGAAACCTCCAGCTGACAGGAAGCCGCGTCCTCTCCTTCAGAGCCAAGACTCCTCTCCGTGATCGGAACATTCATCGGGTTTAGCCGGAGCAATTTGGGAACACTTTATCTGGAAGCAGAGGAGGAGACAGAGCTGGTGAGGAAGCCAGGGTCACCCTTAATGATGGGAAACCACTCCCAACTGGATATCAACTCCTCTCAGGTGAACCAAGTCGGTGGTGTATGCGAAGACTGGCACAGCTCCCCACTCCAGCCCATATTTCACTCCGCTGTCCAGATCGTTTTTCTACAGAAACTTTCAGGACATGTCACCCGGTCCTCAAAAAACCCCAGTGGATGCCCATCCACCTCTGAGTAAGAAAAGAACCTCCTTACCATTGGTTGTAAAGCAGTCCATCACCCTACTTCATCTCGCTACTCTCCTATTACACCCCAGCTGCACACTTTGCTCCTCCAAGGCTTAAATTCTCACCATGCCTCTATCTCATCTATCTTACCACCACTGTTTCGCCCACGTCCTGCCTCTGGCCTGGAAAACCCTCTCTCCTCAAATCTGACGGACAATTACTCTACCCACCTTCACCACCTTATCGAAGGCCCGTCTCCTCCAGGAGAATTTTCCTGACTAAGGTCCCCCTTTCTTCTTCTCCCACTCCCTTCTGCATCACCCTGACTCGCTCCTTTTGTTCTTCTCCCCTCCCAGCCCCACAGCACTTATCTCTAATTCATTTGTTTATATTTATTTTTATATATATTGTTTAATATTTAACATTAAATAATATTAAATTCATTTATTTATATTTCTGGCTCTGCCCCACTCCCCCCCAGACTGTAAGCTCAATGTGGGCAGGAAATGTGTCTGTTTATAGTTATATTGTACTCTCCCATGCATCTAAGTACAGTGCTCTGCACACAGTAAGTGCTCAGTGAATACAAGAAGCAGCGTGGCTCAGTGGAAAGAGCCCCGGCTTTGGAGTCAGAGGTCATGGGTTCAAATCCCAGCTCTGCCACTTGTCAGCTGTGTGACTTTGGGCACGTCACTTAACTTCTCTGGGCCTCAGTTCCCTCATCTGTAAAATGGGGCTTAAGACTGTTAGCCCCCCGTGGGACAACCTGATCACCTTGTAACCTCCCCAGTGCTTAGAACAGTGCTTTGCACATAGTAAGTGCTTAATAAATGCCATCACTATTATTATCATTATTATTATTATTATTACAACTGAATGAATGAATGATTAGATGAATGGACAGACCCACCCACTGGAATGCTGGGAAAATAATAGTAATAATGATGATATTTGTTAAGCGCTTACTATGTGTTCTAAGCACTGGGGTAGAAACAAGCTAGCCAAGTTGAAAGCACTCTTAATCCCCATTTTACACCTCAGGTAACTAAGGCCCAAAGAAGTGAAGTGACTTGTCCAAGGTCACACAGGAGACAAGCGGTGGAGGTGGGATTAGAACCCAGGCCTTTCTGCCTTCCAAGCCCATGCTGCTTCCTTAGTACAGCTCAAAGTGCTTAATGCAGTGCTTTACCCACAGTAATAACAATAATAATGATGACATTTATTAAGCACTTACTATGTACAAACCACTGTTCTAAGCGCTGGGGAGGTTACAAGGTGATCAGGTTGTCCCACGGGGGGCTCACAGTCTTAATCCCCATTTTACAGATGTGGTAACTGAGGCACAGAGAAGTGAAGTGACTTGCCCAACGTCACACAGCTGACAATTGATGGAGTGGGGATTTGAACCGGTGCTCTTTCCACTGAGCCTCACGGTAAGTTCTCAACTAATGCCACTGATTAATAACAGGGAATACTCTGAAGAGAGAAGTCCGTCTTTCGGGGTGATTCAGCTTCCAGAAATAAAGGTGACTGCACTTTGCTGATGACTGACCATAAGACATTTAATTTTATTCAGTGTGTCCCTTCCCTGAAATAATACACTTTGTTTTTCTCCTCTACTAATTATATAAACTCATTTGAGTCAGCTCTTGTGGCTGGAACACGCCATCCAATCTGGCTGCATTTACTATCCTAAAGCAACTGATGGGGATATTTTTAATATTTTATATTAAATTACAGGATCAATTATGCATTTATTTCCCTAGGAAACTTCAGCCCGGGCACCACTACCACTTGTAGCTAATGTAAAAATTGGCCACCTCCCAACGTCCTGGAATTAGACAGCTCTGATTGCAGTAAATCTCCCAGGCCTTCCGAATTATGGTGGACCTAAAAGAGGCAGAGAGATTTCAAGTTATTTGGAGAGCCCTTGAAGTTGAGGGATCAATTTGTATGCAAAGCTTTTGTGTTAGCTTTAGATTGTCCTCTTCTCCCTCTAGACTGTAAAGTCCTTTACAGGGCAGGGAACGTGTCCACCCAGGCTGTCCCGAGGAGTTAGCTCAGTGCTCTGCACACAGTAAGTGCTCAGTAAGCACCATTGATGGACTGATGGATTTGATAAAGTTCACTTCATTCAGTCAGTCATATTTTAGAGAAGCAGCGTGGCTCAGTGGAAAGAGCCCGGGCTTTGGAGTCACAGGTCATGGGTTCAAATCCCAGCTCCGCCTATTGTCAGCTGTGTGACTTTGGGCAAGTCAATTAACTTCTCTGTGCCCCAGTTCCCTCATCTTTAAAATGGGGATGAAGACTGTGAGCCCCCCGTGGGACAACCTTATCAACTTGTAACCTCCCCAGCGTTTAGAACAGTGCTTTGCACGTAGTAAGTGCTTAATGAATGCCATTATTATTATTATTATTATTTGAGCACTTATTGTGTGCAAAGCACCTCACTAAGCACACCAGACAGTACAATAGAACAATAAACGGACACATTCCCCTCCCACAACGAGTTTACTTTTAAAATTCCTCCTTAAACTTGCTTAATTTAGGGTGGCTTCATGATTCCACACCCTTCACCATCTGCTTCATCCACTGGTGATTTTTCCTGTAGAGATTACTGCCCCTAGCAAGTTTAGAAAAAGAGGTTTTGTGGGGAAGGAGATGGTGTGGAGGAGGTGGGAGTAGTAATTGAATAAAAAAAAACTTAAAGATTTTACAGTCACAATCGTAGGTGACTGTATTCATTCATTCATTCATTAAATCGTATTTATTGAGCGCTTACTGTGTGCAGAGCACTGTACTAAATGCTTGGGAAGTACAAGTTGGCAACGTATAGAGACAGTCCCTACCCAACAGTGGGCTCACAGTCTAGAAGGGGGAGACAGACAACAAAACCAAACATATTAACAAAATAAAATACATAAAATAGTAAATATGTGCAAGTAAAATAGAGTAATAAATCTGTACAAACATACATACAGGTGATGTGGGGAGGGGAAGGAGGTAGGGCGGGGGGGGATGGGGACGAGGGGGAGAGGAAGGAGGGGGCTCAGTCTGGGAAGGCCTCCTGGAGGAGGTGAGCTCTCAGTAGGGCTTTGAAGGGAGGAAGAGAGCTAGCTTGGCGGATGTGCGGAGGGAGGGCATTCCGGGCCAGGGGGATGACCTGGGCCGGGGGTCGACGGCGGGACAGGCGAGAATGAGGCACGGTGAGGAGATTAGTGGCAGAGGAGCGGAGGGTGCAGTCTGGGCTGGAGAAGGAAAAAAGGGAGGTGAGGTAGGAGGGGGCAAAGGGATGGACAGCCTTGAAGCCGAGAGTGAGGAGTTTTTGCCTGATGTGTAGGTTGATTGGTAGCCACTGGAGATTTTTGAGGAGAGGACTGTATGCATTTCTTTTTTCCAATGTAATTTCTCCAGAATTCATGAACAACAGGGTAGGGTCCCCCTTTCTTCTTCTCCCTCGCCCTTCTGTGTCACCCTGATTTGCTCCCTTTATTCACCCCCCCCCCCAGCCCCCAGCCCCACATCACTTAGGAACACATCTGTCAATTATTTATTTATATTCATGCCTGTCTCCCCCTCTAGACTGTAAGCTCATTGAGGGCAGGGAGTGTGTTTATTGTTGTATTGTCCTCTCCCAAGTGCTGAGTACAGTGCTCCGCACACAGTAAGCACTCAATAAATATGACTGAATGAATGAATAACCAGGACCGGGACTGCATGTGAATTTGCCACCTGTCTACATGTTTTGTTTTGTTGTCTGTCTCCCCCTTTTAGACCGTTAGCCTGTTGTTGGGTAGGGACCATCTCTATATGTTGCTGACTTGTTCTTCCCAAGCGCTTAGTACAGTGCTCTGCACACAGTACGTGCTCAATAAATACGATTGAATGAAAGAATTGTGTTCTGCTGATGGATCAGGTGGTCTAGAAATGAGTTCATCTCAGGAGTAGAGACGGTGCCTTTCTGGAGATGGAGTGCTGAATTTTTTATAAATCATGAGTGTCGGAAGGAGAAAGAAAGAAGCAATGGAGGAAGATGTAGTGAAACAATTTTCACTCATCTTCCAAGAAATCATCAATTCCTTCGGCTGAAATGAAAGTGAAGCTGTTGTGCTTTGTAAATCCCTAAGGAAGTCAATAATATGAAGAACATATTTTAAACATAATTACACTATTTCCACAGAATTCCAGGTGTTGCTTTCTGAAAGTAGTGATTCACGTCCCCAAAATGGAATACGCTGAACAAAATCCATCCTCTTTTTATCTGGGGGTGGATAGGCTTCTTGAGAGCAGGGAAAATACGGCAAAGGTGAAAATAAGATTTCTAACCCATTTGCTCTTTCTTATTTCCCTGTGGCTTTGTTACTTCCAGGAAAGTAAGAAAGCTGTTCTGTGACTCTGTGACTGTCTGTTTTTACCTGGGGAACATGCCCAAGTGTCACAGTTTGTACAACATCTTAATCTAATTGTCCTTTCAAAAAAAATAGTGAAAATAGGGACACAGAAAACATTCCCTTTGGTCCATTAGTGTGTTTTTGCATCTCCCTCTGTGCAAGCTTTTGACAACTGTGGGCACAGAAGTTCTTGGCCGGGAACATCTGCTAACTTGGAAGGAGTGACCAGGAGTATTTTTTTATAAAAATGAAAATGATTTATTCATTTAAATAAAAATATTTTGGAAAAAAATGGAGCCATTGGATCTCGTTTAAACCAGAGGCAACTTAATCAGACACCCATACAGGGAAGCGAACAGAGAGAAGGCTAGAGAAAAACTTCACTATTACCACCAAAACTGTTTAAAGAGTAGTGTTTGGTGAAAAATGGTGCTGCCCAGAAGCTCTGACCTTCAAGAGCTTCTCTTTTAATGGAAGGGTGAAGCAGTGTGGCCCAGTGGAAAGAGCATGGGCTTGTGAGTCAGGAGAATTGAGTTCCTATGTCATCTCTACAACTTGGCTGCTATATATCCTTGATCAGGTCAGCCCTTCAGCCAAGTGGGAGCTGGGCACAGCAATAATAATAATAATGATGGTATTTGTTAAGCGCTTACTATGTGCCAAGCACTGTTCGAATACAAGGTGATCAGGTTGTCCCACGTGGGGCTCACAGTTTTCATCCCCATTTTACAGAGAAGTGAAGTGACTTACCCAAAGTCATACAGCTGACAATTGGCGGAGATGGGATTTGAACCCATGACCTCTGACTCCAAATAATAATAATAATGATGGCATTTATTAAGGCTTACTATGTGCAAAGCACTGTTCTAAGCGCTGGGGAGGTTACAAGGTGATAAGGTTGTCCCACGGGGGGCTCACAATCTTAATCCCCGTTTTACAGATGAGGTATCTGAGGCACAGAGAAGTTAAGTGACTTGCCCAAAGTCACACAGCTGACAATTGGCAGAGCCAGGATTTGAACCCATGACCTCTGACTCCAAAGCCTGGGCTCTTTTCACTGAGCCATGCTGCTTCTCTAAGAGTAGGCACCAGGGCGACTCCCTGTCTCTTAATACAGTGATCCGCACAGAGTAGTTGCTTAATAAATACTACTCTCTCATTGAAATAAAGCTTGAAATAATTTTTTTGGTTTTGTTCTCTTTAGAATGGCTCCATTCAAATGTCTCTTTCTGTATCTAAAAGGCAACATTTTTCAGTGGTCTGACGTGATTCACTTGTATCTACCCCAGCATTTAGAACAGTGTTTGACATATAGCAAGTGCTTAAGAAATATCATCAAAAAAAATAAAATAAAGGGTCCAGTTGATGATTGGAGGACCAAACTGATTTAGTATAAAAATCAGATAAGTTGTTTAGAAAGAATGGTAACTCTTCTCACCCTTCTTAATGGGATATTTGCTCTTTTTTTTAAATTAATGGTATTTGTTAAGCACTTACTTTGTGCCAGATACTCAATTAAGTGCTTAAGTACCTAAAAGCAAATAAGGTTGGAGACTCTCCATTGTCCATGTCCCTCATGGGGCTTACCAAATTAACTCCACTTTACAGATGAGGTAACTGAGACATAGATAATTTTTTTTAATGGTATTTGTTAAGGGCTTACTATGTGTCAGACACTGTACTAAGTGCTGCAGTAGAGTCAAGTTAATCAGGCCGGACACAGTCCCTGACACATATAGGGCTCAAAGTATTAATCCCCATTTTACAGATGAGGTAACTGGAGCTCAGAGAAGTGAAGGAACTTGCCCGAGGTCACACAGCACACACGTGGCAGAGCTGAGATTAGGACACAGGTCCCTCCCTTTTTTTTTTTAATGGCAATTGTTAAGCACTTACTATGTGCAAAGCACTGTTCTAAGCGCTTGCTCTCTCCACTAGGCAACACTACTTCAAAGACCCCCATGTCCATAGAAGTACTCATTCCCCCTCAGATGATCATATAGGCAAGGCCATTCTGAGGCAAACCAGTGGTTCATCATTCTCAGTCTTGGGCCACTGAGAGGAGCAGTGCTCCTTCTTATACCCTTTCTTGTGATTAACATGACACCCTCAACTTTTCTCTTTATTCCCCTGCTAGGCGCCTGTTTCCCTGTACTAATTTATCCCTCCTTGAACCTTTAAAAATTTTGAATGTTTTTTCTACTATCCCTAATTTTCTCTCTGAAATTCCATTATGAACCTCTCAACCATGAATTTATGCAAGTCCCTCTTGAATTTGCTGTATTTATTTTGGCCTGTAACAGAGCTTGTGGGCAGGGAATGTCTGTTTGTTGTACTCTCTCAAGAGCTTAGTACAGTGCTTTGCACATAGTAAACGCTCAATAAATACGATTGAATGGAAGAATGAATTTCATTCATTTATTCATTCAATTGTATTTATTGAGCATTTACTGTGTGCAGAGCACTTTACTAAGCGCTTGGGAAGTACAAGTTGGTAACATATAGAGACGGTCCCAACCCATCACCTTCACTGATCCTTCAAGATTTCAGCTGCAAAATAATCAGATCAGATACAATCCCTGCCACCACCTAAAGCTCAAAGTGTGAGGGAGAGAGAACATATACATTATTCCAGTTTTGCGGATGAGGAAATCGAGGCCCAGAGAGGTTAAGTAATTGTCCCAAAGACACCCAGCAGGTAAATGGCAGAGCTGGGACTAGAACTCTTGATTTCCAGTTCTAAGTACAGGGGCTGAGGGATTGTCAACCTTTAACTCTGGGGTATTTGTATGGTTTTCTAAATTGTCCAGGCTGTGAGAAGCAGCATGGCATAGTGGATAGAGCATAGGCCTAGGCGTCAGGAGTTCTCCTTACTATACCTCGTTCTCGCCTGTCCCACCGTCGACCCCCGGCCCACGTCCTCCCCCTGGCCTGGAATGCCCTCCCTCCACACATCCGCCAAGCTAGCTCTCTTCCTCCCTTAAAAGCCCTACTGAGAGCTCACCTCCTCCAAGAGGCCTTCCCAGACTGAGCCCCCTTTTTCCTCTCCTCTTCCCCATCCCCCCGCCCTACCTCCTTCCCCTCCCCACAGCACCTGTGTATATGTTTGTACAGATTTATTACTCTATTTGACTTGTACATATTTACTGTTCTATTTATTTTGTTAATGATGTGTATTTAGCTTTAATTCTATTTGCTCTGATGACTTGACACCTGTCCATATAATTTGTTTTGTTGTCTGTCTCCCCCTTCTAGACTGTGAGCCCGTTGTTGGGTAGGGACCGTCTCTATATGTTGCCAACTTGTACGTCCCAAGTGCTTAGTACAGTACTCTGCACACAGTAAGCGCTCAATAAATATGATTGAATGAATGAATGAAAGGTCATGGGTTCTAATCCCGGCTCCACCACTTGTCTGCTATGTGACCTTGGGCAGTTCACTTCACTTCTCTGTGCCTCGGTTACCTCCTCTGTCAAGGGGGATTGAGACTGTGAGCCCCACATGGGACAGGGACTGTCAAACCCGATTTACTTGTATCCACCCCAGCGCTTAGTACAGTGCCTGGCACATAGTAAGTGCTTAACACATACCAAAATTATTATTATTATTTAAATAATAGGGGAGAGCAGAGTGGCCAGTGCTTACAGATCGGGAAAGGAATTTTTACACTAGATAAATCATATACCTAAAATAACCCTTTGCCTGGGGGGGATTCAGCAAATAAAGAGCGGTTGTTGAAAGTGTCACGCTGAGGTGGACAGGGAGAAACACCAAAATCATCTCTAGCATCACAGGAGAACCATCCAGGCTCTCTGCCCAATTAAACCTCTGAGACAAGGGATCACAGACTCAAAGGCCGAACAGAGGATGGAGAAGTCGCTTTTCAAGCAGAAGGTGTTGGTCTTGAAAGAGAGCCCCCATCCCAAGAGCCACTGGGGAAAGCCACAGGGAAAACCGCCTCCTTTCAAAGGAAGGGATTCTGGGCCGTCATTCCACTAATGACGAGGTTCACCACTTAGACTTGTCAGGTCACCTCCTTCTGACCGGCAGATTTCCACAGTGGAATCCCTCGGGGAGGAGAAGTGGGAATCTCCCGCCCCGATTGGGTGGCTAATCTTGTCTTTTACAGATTTGTCTCTTCTTCAGACTTAGTCGTTCACGGCTTTTCAAAATCACTTTTTGAGCACTCGAATCCGTGAATTAATTCTCTTCAGAAGAGCCTGGAATCCCTCCATTTTACAAGCCTCTGTGTTTTTACCTTTCTTTCTCTGCCCTACCTCTTTTCCATTAACACAAAGACTCGGTTTATTTTATTCAGCCGTAAAAACCAGCAGGGTTCTCTCTTAATCAGTGTTGTCTAGGTTCACTGCCAGAGGCTTCGGTCATTAGAAATAAAGGTCATTAGTTGATGTTTCCAACATACAGAGACTGTCAAATGAGCCCCTCATTTAATCTCCCCATGATTAGAAACAGGCTCTGGCTTGTACTACTTAGTAATTTTATTTTCTTGTTGTTCAAGAGGCCGAGCCTGGCTCTCGGAAACAAAAGCTTTGTGAAGTGAATAGAGGGGTTCACAATAGCCTGGAGGGGGTAGGGGAGAAGGACACCAGTAGGTCTGGTGCTGAGGGAAGGAAAAAGCAACACAAGAATCGCAGAAGCAAATTCTCCTCGGTTTTCTCCAAGGAGCTTGGTCAGCCCTGAAGAGGCCCAACCTGGTCGAGTTGTGGATTGGCGACAGCCCGGGCCTCTCCTCATTACCGTTCTTCTTCATGCCGGGCAATTTCTCCGGTACTAATTGAAAAAAGTGCTTTGTACTGAAAAGCCACCCGTGAATCCGGCTGAAGTCTGAGATGGCCATAATTTCCTTCCATTGTGAAACGGGGGACAATCATAACAACTGTTGTATTTGTTTGGCTCTGGGGTAGGGAGCTGCCAACCTCTGGGATAGATGAAGAATCATCAGAACGGGCATAGTCTGAAGCAGCGTGGCTCAGTGGAAAAAGCCCGGACTTTGGAGTCAGTGGTCATGGGTTCAAATCCCAGCTCCACCAATTGTCAGCTGTGTGATTTTGGGCAAGTCACTTAACTTCTCTGTGCCTCAGTTACCTCATCTGTAAAATGGGGATTGACTGTGAGTCCTCTGTGGGACAACCTGATCACGTTGTAACCTCCCCAGCGCTTAGAACAGTACTTTGCACATAGTAAGTGCTTAATAAATGTCATTATGATTATTATTATCCCACATAGAGGTCACAACTAGGGGGAGGGAGAGCGAGTATTTTATACCCGTCTTACAGATGAGGACACTGAGGTGCAGAAGAGTTGAGTGACTTGCCCAAGTCCACACAGCAAGCAAGCGTGGCCTAGTGGAAAGAGCACAGGCCTGGGAGTAAGAGGACCTGGGTTCTAATCCTGACTCTATCACTTATCTGCTGTGTGATCTTGGGCAACTCACTTCACTTCTCTAGGCCTCAGTTCCCTCATCTGTAAAATGGGGGTTAAGACTGTGAGCCCCATGTGGGACAGGGACTGTGTCCAACCAGATTAGTGCCTAGCACATAGTAAGTGCTTAACAAATACCATAATTATTATTATCATTATTATTACTCTTTCCTATCAAGTCTGTGAGCCCCACGTCGGACAGGGACTGTACCCAACCCGATAACCTGATAACCCAATAAAGCTCTGATCTACCTCAGAGCTTGGACAGCGCTGGGCACATAGGAAGAGCATAACAAATGCCAATTCAAAAAAATTAAAAAGTGGATGGAGCTGAGATCAGAACCCTGGTCTCTCTCACTCGAAGTCCCCTGCTCATTTCATTAAATCCTGCTGCGTTTCATGTTCAGTTTTGTCTCACAGAATTGGCAACACCCAATTGGCTTGTTCGAAGAAAATAGTAGCGAGGTATATTCTGTAAGGGGCTGAAAGGCATTCTGATTTCATAATGAAAACATTTCTGTTCTTTTCTTCTCTGGACTGAGGATCCTGAGGGTAATCAGTTAATCTAGGTTGATAATAATGCTCTCCATCTGTAGAATTAAACATACACCATTGTTCTTTCCTGGACCTCCCCAAATGGAGTTCACATTCTTGACTTGGGGAGTTGGAGATTTGAGGAAATGGAAAAATATGTCAGAAGTTAGAAGTGCCTATCGTGTAGAACACAATGCATTTATGCTAAGGCTGGAGTCACCCTGGTTTCTTGTTATTCTCAGACACTCCCGCAGAAATAAGATTAATGAAGGCAATTAGACTTCTCCTTCTCCCTCTCCACTTCTCCCCTGCTTTCCATTTTGGGTAATGGGGTAAGCACTGTTATACAACAACCTTCCAAAGACATCGATTTTTTTGTCCTTTTTTAATTAGAAAGACTTCGTGGAGGATTTCCTTCAAAACACAGAAATGTGTTAGTGTGTGCCTGGGTGTTCGGACTGGGATGGGGGAAGTGAGGAGGAAAGTGTTCAAAGTAGAGCACCAAGAAAGGCATGTCATGAACTCATTTTAAAATGAAAGATTGGCATTTGAGGAAGCGACTGCGTCTGATAAACCCCTTTAACGTCATTTCTCTAGCCATCTCCCGAGATGAAGCGTTGACTACCCCCGTGCTTTCAGTTAGGGAAAGGCGCTGAAGGGAGGTACCCTGCAATCTTCCCTGTTACTAAAGGTTTGCCTCAGGAGGCTACTGGAGCTAGGATGATAAAGACCTCAGCCTCTGCCTTCCTGGAATTTGATTTCTCCAAGCTTCTTGTCTCCTTCCAATCCATGGAGGGAGCCCTGTGGTTGACTTGCTTTTTATTTCTCTGCCATTGCTCACCCTCCTGTTTATTAACCACTCGTTGGGCCCGGGGAAGTGCCCATTGCTCGGAGAAATGGCACCAAGGGACTGGAAGCCCAAATCAAAAAAGATGGATGGGCCCAAAACTCACGCTTGCAGGAAATTGGCTTTTCCATGTGCTGCGCAGAGCATCCATCTTCTCCAGATCGAGAAGAAAATGAGAGCGGTGTCTCCGATCCCCCAATCACTTAGTCACTATCCCTGAGACAAGGCAGGGGGTTGTTACTGATGGATCGGTGATTCCTTAACTTCCACGGGACTGGGAGCTCACGGTCTTAATCTCCATTATCCAGATGAGGTAACTGAGGCACAGAATAGTTTTTTAAAAAAAAAATGGCATTTGTTTAGCACTTACTATCTGCCAGGCACCGTACTAAGCCTTGGGATAGTTACAAGTGAATCAGGTTAGACACAGTCCCTGTCCCTCATGGGGCTCACAGTCTTAATCCCCATTTTACAGATGAAGTAGCTGAGGGATAGAGAAGGTTCTTTTTTGTTTTATTTTGTTTTTTAATGGCATTTGTTAAGCACCTACTATGTGCCAGACACTGTACTAAATGTTTGGGTAGATAAAACTGAATCAGGTTAGAGAGTCACAGTCTTACTCCTAATTTCACGGATGAGATAACTGAGGCATAGAGTAGGTTTTTTTGGTTGTTCGTTGTTTTTTATTTTAATGGCATTCATTAGGTGCTTACTATGTGCCAGGCACTGTAGCTGTGTGACTTTGGGCAAGTCACTTAACTTCTCTGTGCCTCATTTACCTCATCTGTAAAATGGGGATTAAGACTGTGACCCCCCCGTGGGACAACCTGATCACCTTGTAACCTCCCCAGCGCTTAGAACAGTGCTTTGCACATAGTAAGCGCTTAATAAATACCATTATTATTATTATTATTATACAAGTGTATCAGGTTAGACCCAGTCCATGTCCCACATGGGGATCACAGTCATAATCCCCATTTTACAGGTGAGATAACTGAGGCACAGAGAAGTGAAGTGACTTGCCCAAGGTCATAGAGCAAGATAAGTGGTGGAGTCAGGATTAGAACTCAAGTCTTCTGGCTTGGCTCATGCTTTATCCACAAGGTCATGCTGCATGTATTCTTTTTTTTTAAATGGAATTTATTAAACTCTTACTATGTGCAAAGCACTGTTCTAAGCACTGGAAAGGTTACAACGTGATCAAGTTGTCCCACGGCGGGCTCATAGTCCTAATCCCCATTTTACAGATGAGGTAACTGAGGCACAGAGAAGTTGAGTGACTTGCCCAAAGTCACACAGCTGACAATTGGCGGAGCTGGGATTTGAACCCATGACCACTGACTCCAAAGCCCGGGCTCTTTCCACTGAGCCACGCTGCTTCTCTTCCCAGAAGGCCTACTATCCACTTCTCTCTACTAGCTTTGCCCCTGAATAAATACTCTGAAAAATAACCCGGCAGAAAGCAGAACATTATTTCTAAATGATCTGACCCAGTTCAAACAGTGTTTACTTTGCCTTGACCAATTTCTTAGGTTTGATAGGAAAAAATCAGAATTCAGAAAAGGACATAGCTCGTTTAGTTTTTGTTCTTGGCTCTGAATGGGGAAATGAAATTTTATGGGGTAAAATTAGAGGACATATGAAATTGAAGAAGTAGTTTGATCCATTTGGGAAAAAAAAATGTTCTTTTTTGTATTAAGGAAAAGCCGAAGCCTTAGAGGGATGGTTTCTCTGACTCCAACTCTTATTTTAGTGTTACCTACAATTATGCTTTTGTTCTTAGATGAGATAATGTGTAAAATGCTTTTAGGATGTCTGGATGATTCAGCCATATTGGCAAACATATCTTGCAGAGATCAAAGGCCTCAGTTGAGTGTAGAAATCAAAGTCACAGGGGCTAAATCCATCACCCTATGCATCTACTGGGAGACTTGGGGAGAAAATGTAATGCCAGGTTTGTTGTCTATGATAAAGCTAGAGAGGAATGACTCATGTATGAGAGATACAGTAAATGGATAAGTCTGAATAGGGTAAAAGGAATAATACATATATATGTATTATATATATGTTATATATATATTATATAATAAAATATAATATTATAAAATAAAATATAATATATATAATTATATATAAAAACTCAGTATATACTTAATATAAAACTCAATATAAACCTTAATGTATATATTAAAACTGAGTTCTATGTTATATATATGTGTATTTAAAAATATACATATATATATATTTGATGGCATTTCTTAAGCACTTACTATGTTCCAGGCACTATACTAACTGCTGGGGTAAATTCATTCATTCAATTGCATTTATTGAGTGCTTACTGTGTACAGAGAACTGTACTAAGTGCTTGCAAAGTACAATTCAGCAACAAATAGAGACAATCCCTACCCAACAATGGAATCACAGTCTAGAAGACTAGAAGTGTACAATTTATTAAGTGCTTACTGTGTGCGGAGAACTGTATGTATTAGACACTTGGGAGAGTACAGTATAGCAGAGTTGGTAGAGAGAACAAGATAATCAGGTTGGACACAGTCTCTGTCCCATATGGGGCTCACAGTCTTAATCCCCATTTTACAGATGAGGTAACTGAGGCACAGAGAAGTTAAGTGGCTTGCCCAAGGTCGCAGAGCAGACATGAGGTCTGAGGCAGAATTAGAACCCAATTCCTTTCAACTCCCAGGCTCATGCTCTGTAAGTTAGTCAGTCACAGTTATTGAGTGCTTACTGTGTGCTGAGCTCTGTGATTGGCTTGGGAGAGTACAATATAACAAAAAACAGACACAATCCTGTAGGAGAGAGAACAGGTATTGAATCCCCATTTTTACAAATGAGAGTACTGAGGGACAGAGAAGTTAAGTAACTTGCCCAAGGACACACAGCAGGTATGTGTTGGAGTCAGGTTAGAACCCAGGGCCTCTGACTCTCAGGCCAATGCTCTTTCTAATAGCCCTTGCTACTTCTTGTCATTACTAAGCAGCATGGCCTACTGGAAAGAGCAAGGGCTTGGGAGTCCGAGGTCGTGGGTTCTAATCCCGGCTCTGCCACTTGTCAGCTGTGTGACTTTGGGCAAGTCACTTCACTTCTCTGGGCCTCAGTTACCTCATCTGTAAAGTGGGGATTAAAACTGTGAGCCCCATGTAGGACAACCTGATTACACTGTATCTACCCCAGCACTTGGCACATAGTAAGCTCTTAACAAATACCATCATCATTATTATTATTACTAAGATCAGGATAATAATAATGGCATTTAAGTGCTTACTATGTGGAAAGCACTGTTCTAAGGTGATCAGGTTGTCCCACAGAGGGCTCACAGTCGTAATCCCCATTTTACAGATGAGGTAACTGAAGCCCAGAGAAGTTAAGTGACTTGCCCAAAGTCACACAGCTGACAGTGGAGCCGGGATTTGAACCCATGACCCCTGACTCCAAAGCCCGGGCTCTTTCCACTGAGCCACACTGCTTCTCTATGACTTCAGAGAAGTCATTTTAGACTGTGAGCCCACTGTTGGGTAGGGACTGTCTCTATATGTTGCCAACTTGTACTTCCCAAGCGCTTAGTACAGTGCTCTGCACACAGTAAGTGCTCAATAAATATGACTGATTGATTGATTGATTCAGAGAGCCTGTACCTTTCTCCCTTTCAGAATCTCCACCATGTGCCAGAGCAGTAATTAACTCTGGCACAACAAGGAAGTTGGGTTCAAATCCCCTCCCAAAAAAAGGAGAGTAATTAAAGGGCAAGAGGAAGGGCATAAATTGCACTGCTCCAGGAAAACTTTTAACTATCGCGTTAGTGCCCTTAAAATCAGAAACACATCTTGACTCCTGTGGCTCCAGGTCAAATGGTACTCTCCCCCAACCAAGAAAATGAGTTTGCTGGATGTTTTGCTGATCTGGGTGGAGGGACGGTGGGTTGAGAAATGCTGGTGATGGAGAACTAGAACTTCTCCACCCCACTGAGAGAAAGAGAAGAAGAGGTTTCAGTCTACCACTTTTCATTCATTCAATCGCATTTATTGAGCGCTTCCTGTGTGCAGAGCACTGTACTAAGCACTTGGAAAGTACAATTCAGCAACAGAGACAATCCCTACCCAACTCAGTTACCTCATCACTAAAATGAGGATTCCCCTCCCCACATCACTTGTATACATTTGTACAGATTTATTACTCTATTTATTTTACTTGTACATATTTACTATTCTATTTATTTTGTTAATGATCTGCAAGGATGACGCGCAAACTCGTGAAGCGTTCCATATTTTTCAAAGTCCTACTGAGAGCTCACCTCCTCCAGGAGGCCTTCCCAGACTGAGCCTCCTCCTTCCTCTCCCCCTCCTCCCCCTCTCCACACCCCCCCCCCCCCCGCCTTACCTCCTTCCTTTCCCCACAGCACCTGTATATATGTATATATGTTTGTACGGATTTATTACTCTATTTATTTATTTATTTTACTTGTACATGTTTATTCTACTTATTTTATTTTGTTAATATGTTTTGTTTTGTTCTCTGTCTCCCCCTTCTATACTGTCAGCCCACTGTTGGGTAGGGACCGTCCCTATATGTTGCCAACTTGTACTTCCCAAGCGCTTAGTACAGTGCTCTGCACACAGTAAGCGCTCAATAAATACGATTGAATGAATGAATGAATGAATATAGCTATAATTCTATTTATTCTGATGACTTTGACACCTGTGTACACGTTTTGTTTTGTTGTCTGTCTCCCCCTTCTAGTCTGTGAGCCCGTTGTTGGGTAGGGGCCGTCTCTATATGTTTCCAACTTGTACTTCCCAAGCACTTAGTACAGTGCTCTACACACAGTAAGTGCTCAATAAATACGATTGAATGAATAAATGAATGAACAACAGGCTCACAGTCTAGAAGGAGGAGACAGACAACAGAACAAAACAAGTAGACAGGCATAATTTTTTTCAGTTTGGCTTTCCCTCAATCCTCTATAATCATCCACCTAACATTAGTTTGGGGCTGCAGATAGGGAATTGAGGAGCAAGTTGATGGGGAGAGCATTACAAAGGGCAAGCATTATGTCATTGGAGAGAGAATTAGTGGTACTGTGTAGTGGAAAGAACACGGGCTTGAGAGTCAGAGGGCCTGTGTTCTAATAATAATAATGATAATAATAATAATAATGGCATTTATTAAGCATTTACTATGTGCAAAGCACTGTTCTAAGCACTGATCCTGCCTCCGCCATTTGGCCGCTGTGTGACTTTGCCCAAGTCCAGAACTTAGTACAGTGACTGGGACATAGTAAGCACTTAACAAATACCATTATTATTATTGTCTCTTAAGTGCTCTGTGCCTCAATTTCCTCATCTGTAAAATAGGAATTAAATAAGTACCTTTCTCACTCTTACATAATCTGTGAGCCCCACGTGGGACAACCTGATTAACTTTACCTCAGTGCTTGCTACAGTGCACCATTTAAGTGCTGTGTGACTGAGCAAGACACTTAACTTCTCTGGGCCTCTGTTACCTTCTCAGTAAAATGGAGATTGAGACTGTGAGCCCTATGTGGGGTCTGTGTCCAAATCGACTATCTTGTAACTAACCCAGTGCTTAGCCATAGTGAGGGCTTAAAAAATACCATAGATAAAGATTTTAATTGCATGTGGAACAACCAGCATATATTGACTAGACTGTGAGCCCACTGTTCGGTAGGGACCATCTCTATATGTTGCCAACTTGTACTTCCCAAGCGCTTAGTACAGTGCTGTGCACACAGTAAGCGCTCAATAACTACGATTGAATGAATGTATTCCATAAAATTATCCCCCAACTCTATGTTTCCTCTGCCTCCCCTTTCCCAGGTTTGATCCCTCCCTGGAAATCTCTGCCTGCATTTGCTCTCTGGGAATTCTCCCTGTAAGCAGAAACATTTCCTGACACTAAAGATGGAAGGCCAATCAATTTACCCAGTTAATTCTGGTTCAAAAATCAGATGATTGAGGAAAAAGCCTTTCTGATGATGTTGGCATTTGTTAAGCACTCACTATGTGCCAAGCACTGTTCTAAACGTTGGTGTAAATACGAGGTAATCAGGTAGTCCCACGTGGTGCTTAGTACAGTGCTCTGCACCCAGTAAGTGCTCAATCAATCAATCATATTTATTGAGCGCTTACTGTGTGCAGAGCACTGTACTAAGCGCTTGGGAAGTACAAGTCGGCAACACATGGAGACAGTCCCTACCCAACAGTGGGCTCACAGTCTAGAAGGGGGAGACAGAGAACAAAACCAAACATACTAACAAAATAAAATAAATAGAATAGATATGTACAAGTAAGATAAATAAATAAATAGAGTAATAAATATGTACAAACATGTATACGTATATACAGGTGCTGTGGAGAAGGGAAGGATTGAATGAATGAATGGGGCTCACAGTCAATCCCCATTTTACAGATGAGGTAACCAAGGCACAGAGATGTTAAGTAACTTGCCCAAAGCCACACAGTTGACGAGTGGTTGAGCCGGGATTTGAATCCACAACCACTGATTCCCAAGCCCGTGGTTTTTCCGCTAAGCCACACTCTTTCCCTCTCTGGGGCATATGAGTGACCCAGAATGCAAGAGCAATCCAAATACACCAGACTTCTTCAGCTTCTGATGGCCTCAGGAGTAAAGACCCCAGCCCTTTGGGCTTCGTTTAAAACTTCTCAATATGTTCCTGATAATCAACACTCAAAGAGTTAGGTCTGATGTACTTGAACCAAGGTTTGAAGGAGGAATGGATGAAATAGAAAGTCAGAAACAAAAAGACCAAGAAAAGTCCGTCTGAACATATGTTTCAACTAATGTTGGATTTGTGTAACATCTAATTGTGTTCTAACATCTTGCCTGACAATGGAAAGATCCTGGATATTGTGGGCAAAGCATTTAGAGTCTAGCTGCTTTCTTGTTGGGCCAAACCAAATTGACCATACAAGACTGAAAATAATGAGAACGCAGTACATTGAATTACGTCTCCAGGATCTTAGAAATCTAGGATACAGTATACCACCCTCCCTCCCATCCACGACCCCCCAAGAAACCATAGCTGCTGGATGTCGAAATCAATTTTCATGACCAAAGCCAAATGTGTGTGTGGATGCTTCTTGTATTTGTTTTAAATAGTATTTGTCAAGAGAGAATACATGCCAGGCATGTAGGGTAGATACAAGTCCATTGGGTTAGACACAGTCCACGTGGCCAAGTCACTTTGCTTCTCTGGACCTCAGTTACCTTCTCAAAATGAGGATTGAGACTGTGAGCCCCACGTGGAACAGGGACTGTGTCTCACCCGATTTACTCGTATCCAGCCCGGTGCTTAGTACAGTGCCTGGCACAAAGTAAGCGCTTAACAAATACCATCATTATTAAGTAGGAGGTAGAACAGGCATGGAATCCTCATTTTGTAGATGAGGGAACTGAGACACAGAGAAATTAAGTGAGTTATCCAAGTCTTATACAATTATACACTTATAATTGTATGTATATATACATATATGTGTATGTGGTGGAGCCAGAATCAGAACCCAGGTCCTCTGATTCCCAGGCCTGTGCTCTTTCCAATAAGCGGTAAGAATGCTCTCTGCCCACAAGGAGCTAGAAACTGACAAAGTTCTGTGCTTTGGATCGAATGCTATTAGGGGATTTGGAAATGTTCTTCTAACAATGGCTATCTATCCGGATCAAACGTGATATAATGTTGCAAGAAACATTTGTGTGTTTGTGCACCATGTAACAAGGTACATGCACTGTAATGTGTTTTCCTTAAACAGATATTTGCCAACAACTCTTGCTTTATAGGAAAATTGAGCATACACTGGCGAGAAAAGAAAACAAGATCTTTCATCTCAGCATCACTAATAACTTTTCGGATTCCATTATAAACCCATAAACAGCTCTCATTCAATCCTCTACTTCCTTCCATGTGTGCAGAAATGACTTTTGTGCTTGGAAACATCAAACGCTGTATTTGAATGTCTGTTTCACATTTTTAATGGTATTTGTTAAGTGCTTTCTGTGTGCTAGACACTCTACTAAGCACTGGGATAGATCCAATTTAGGTTGGATGCAGTCCATGTCCCCGATGGGGCCCCCAGTCTTAATCCCCATCTTACAGATGAGGTAACCGAGGTCACAGGTACATTAAGTGACTTGCCCAAGGTCACGCAGCAGACAAGGGGCGGAGCTGGGATGAGAACATCTCATTTTCCAAAGCACTTTCACATTGTTTACTTCAGTTTTGTCCTCACAACCTCTCCGTGAACTAGAGAGAGATGGCTATTTCATCCTCATTATTCTGGAGAGGAGACAAGTCTAGAGAGGGTAATTGTTGGGCCAAAGGTCACACAGCAAGGCAGTACCAGAGTCAGGATTAGAATCCAGCACCTATGCCTCGAAAGTCAGGGATCTTTCCATTGTGTTATGCTAAGCTACGGGGTGTCCCTAAAAGTTGTGTTCAAGTGTGTCCAGTGATGTCACTGAGGGCAGGCTATAATCAATCAATCAATCAATCAATGACATTTATTGAATACTTACCGTATGCAAAGCACTGTATTAAGTACTTAGGAGAGTGGAATGCAACATCATTGGTAAACATGTTCCCTGTCCACAGTCTAAGGTCTGTAGAGAAACAGTGTAGCCTAATGGATAGAGCCTTCACCTGGGAGTCAAAAGGACCTGGGTTCTAATCCTGGCTCTGCTACTTATCTGCTGGGTGACCTTGAGCAAACCACTTAACTTCTCTGTGCCTCTTTTACATCATCTGTAAAATAGGGGTTAAGACTGTGAGCCTCAGTGAGACAGGGACAGTAACCAACCCGAATAGGTTGCATCTACCCCAGCGCTTAGCTCTGTGCAATTCCTGGAACATAGTAATCACTTAACAAATGCCATTAAATAAACAGAAATCCCCGTAGCTTCCCTATTGTGACAGTCTCATCCTCTAGCCAAATGGACAGCTAGGAGGAGGAATCAAAAGCTAATGAATACAAGGGAAAAGGTTAATTAGGTACCAATTAAAGCCAATCCTTTCCCCTGACCATTTTGCCAGAGAGGCTCTGTTTAACTATGAGAGATTCACCACCCATGCTCCTTAACCACCCTCGCAATGTTTGTTTTTCCTTTGAGTACATGAGTTTGATGAGCCTTCCGAAAAAAAACAGTTTCGTTCCTTCTGTCCAGAAGGATTCTTCCAAATACGTATATAATTAGAGAAGCAGCATGGCTCAGTGGAAAGAGCCCGGACTTTGGAGCCAGAGGTCATGGGTTCAAATCCCGGCTCCGCCACTTGTCAACTGTGTGACTTTGGGCAAGTCACTTAACTTCTCTGGGCCTCAGTTACCTCATCTGTAAAATGTGGATTAAGATTGTGAGCCCCCCGTGGGACAACCTAATCACCTTGTAACCTCCCCAGCACTTAGAACAGTGCTTTGCACATAGTAAGTGCTTAATAAATGTCATTATTATTATTATTATTATCATTATTATTATTATTATTGGATAGGTTAATGTGCTCATCTCCCTAAATGTATGTCCAAATGAAAACACTTCTAATATGACAAATAGAACCAGCTCCATAGTGATAGGACTTTCGTTCAATTCCTTCATTCATTCGTATTTATGGAATGCTTTGCATGCAAAGCACTGTACTAAGCTGTTGGGAGAGTACAAAATAGTGATAAACAGACACATTCCCTTCCCATAGCGAGTTTACAGTCTATGTACTTATGTACATGTGCCTAATTCATTTTAATGTCAGTCTCCTCCTCTAGATCATAAACTCCTTGTAGGCAGGAATAATGTTTACCAACTCTGTTGTATTGTATTCTCTCAAGCTTTTAGTTCAGAGTTCTGCACACAGTAACCACTCATTCATTCAATTGTATTTATTGAGCACTTACTGTGTGCAGAGCACTGTACTAAGCGCTTGGGAAGTACAAGTTGGCAACATATAGAGGTCCCTACCGGGGTCTCTGTGTTGTCTGTATATATGCATATATGTTCGTACATATGTATTACTCTATTTATTTTACTTGCACATATTTATTCCATTTATTTTATTTTGTTAATATGTTTTGTTTTGTTGTCTGTCTCCCCCTTCTAGACTGTGAACCCACTGTTGGGTAGGGACCGTCTCTATATGTTGCCAACTTGTACTTCCCAAGCACTTAGTCCAGTGCTCTGCACACAGTAAGCGCTCAATAAATACAATTGAACAATTGAATGAATGAATGAATGAATGGACTCAGTCTAGAAGGGGGAGATAGACAACAAAACAAAGCATGTGGAGAGGTGTCAAGTCATCAGAACAAATAGAAAGAAAGCTAAATGCACATCATTAATATAATAAATAGAATAGTAAATATGTACAAGTAAAATAAATAGAGTAATGAATCTGTGCAAACATATGTACAGGTGCTGTGGGGAGGGGAAGGAGTAGGACGGGGGAGATGGGGAGGAGGAGAGGAAAAAGGGGGCTCAGTCTGGGAAGGCCTGACACTCAATGAATACCATCGATCGATCGATTGTTCATTCTTCTTTTCTGAGAAGCGACCATCGTCTTTCCACACAGCTCCACGATAGGATGGCACGTATTTCTCTGTCACACATTATTCAAGAGAAATCCTTCAAAATGACATATCAGATGGCGTTTTTAAATGTCTCCAGGAAAATCGGCCTGCTCCTTAGAATTACTAGATCTCCAGATCAGGCAAGCGGGAGGAACTGAGGCTGACCCCAAGAACAGGGGCGGTTTCCTCTGAAACTGAAGCATATGGGGATGCCCCCTTAGCAGACATGTTCTCTGTCCATAATGAGCTGGCAGTCTAGAGGAGTGTTTACAATTGATAGGACGACAAAAGAACTTTGTCAGGCAACCTCATGCCTCTTATATAAATAAAAATAATAATACTAATTATGGTACTTGTTAAGCCCTTATGACCATACCAAGCACTGTTCTAAGCGCTAGGGTAGATACAAGGTAATCAGGTTGGACTAGTCCTTGTCCCTCAGGGGACTCACTGTCTTAATCTCCACTTTACGGATGAGGCAACTGAGGCTCAGAGAAGTTAAGTGATTTGCCCAATGTCACACAGCTGACAAGTGGAAGAGCCAGGATTAGAACCCAGGACCTCAAATTCCCAAGCCCATCACACCAACTTCTTTTCTCTCTCTCCTTGTTCTACCCCTTCCTGTCTGAGGAATTTTTAGTATCTTTGAGAACCGGAGCAGATGCCAATATGGAATTCTTACCAAACGCCCTGGGAGTTAGAAGGTCATGGGTTCTAATCCTGCCTCTGCCACTTGTCTGCTGTGTGACCTTGGGCAAGTCACTTTGCTTCTCTGCACCTCAGTTTCCTCTTCTGTAAAATGGGGATCAAGACTGTGAGCCCCACGTGGGACAGGGACTGTGGTTGCCCTGATTTGCTTGTTTCCACCCAGATTTTAGTACAGCGCCTGGCACATAGTAAGCAATTAACAAATACCATAATCATTATTATTATTATTCGACTCTCTCCCTCTTCCCATATTCTCTCCCACTACATATCTCAAAAGCAAAACATTAATTTTCTGCATGCCTGGTTGGAAGACAGAGGTTTAAAACACTTACAACATAATCACGTTCTATTACAAAGCCCTTTGGGTATCTGAAGAACAAACCCCAGTAAGATTAGAGCTCTCTATTTGAATCTGAAGAGAAAAGCCCCAGAGAGCCATTTCGCCCATTATAACCATTTTCAAGGAATTAACTTCAAGCAGTATTTGTTTTTTGCAAATAATTTTGTATCCATTAGGCATACCAAGGAGAATGTCAGCAAAAATAAAAAGTGTTTATATATGTGTCCAAAATCAGCCTGACATAGGTTAAATCCTAAATGAATGGAGCCCAGATCTTTTTGGTGTGAAAAGCGTTTCCGGCTTAATAGATGGAGAGCCCAAATTTTCCCCTGCTGAGGTTTCAGCTTTGGGTAGTCAGGGATTGGATTGTTATATATCAGGCTGGAAAGGAACCTGGATCATAAGATAATAATAATAAAAATAATATTGGGTTTTTCTCAGCACTTTCTAAGTGCCAAGCATTGTACTAAGCTCTGAGGTGGATCTAATATATGCAGATCAGATGCAGTCCCTGTCCCATATGAGGATGACAAGCTAAGTAGTCTGTCTCCCCCTCTATACTGTAAGCTCACTGTGGGCAGGGAATGTGTCTGTTCATTGGTATATTGCACTCTCCCAAGCTCTTCATACAGTGTTTGGCACCCAGGAAGATCTCAGTAAATACAGTTGAATTTGAATAGGCTCAGTGGAAAGAGAATGGGCTTTGGAGTCAGTGGTCAAAGGTTCAAATCCCGGCTCCACCAATTGTCAGCTGTGCGACTTTGGGCAAGTCACTTAACTTCTCTGTGCCTCAGTTACCTCATCTGTAAAATGGGGATTGACTGTGAGCCCTCCGTGGGACAACCTGATCCTTCTGTAGCCTCCCCAGCGCTTAGAACAGTGCTTTGCACATAGTCAGCGCTTAATAAATGCCATTATTATTATAATTATTGAATGAATAGAGGAAAGGGGGACCCAAGTATTGAATTCCCATTTTACAGATGAGGAAGCTGAGGCCTAGAGAAGTGAAGTGACTTCTCTGAGCTCACACAGCAGGCAAGTGGCAGAGCCAGGATTAGGGCCCCCATCCCGTCTCCCCCACCCAGTGTTCTTTCCGCTCTTCCATTTGAGCTGAGCTATGGAAAGAGGGTAGGTGGATCTGGTGGAGAGGACACGTAGTCAACAAAGGAAGTCACTAAAAGAGTGGCCAAACTGCTGTGTATAGCAACCAATCAATCAGTGGTATCTATTCAGCTCTTCTTGTGTTCAGAGCACTGAACTACACATTCAGGGGAGTAGAATACAACAGAGTTGGTAGCTGTGTTTACTGCCCACAAGGACCTGAGGGAGTGGGGAAGCTGGGAGTAATAATAATAATAATAATAATGATGGCATTTATTAAGCGCTTACTATGTGAAAAGCATTGTTCTAAGCGCTGGGGAGGCTACAAGGTGAAGTAACAGAGTAGGACGCAGGTCGTTCTAACTTCCAGGCCCATGCTCTAGCCATTAGGCAATGCTGCTTCTGCTTGTTGTTTGGTACTCAAAAACGCAGGAGAGCCTTATGGTGTGGACTGAAATGTCTTGCTACTTGACATTTTGTGCAACTGAATTTATAGCTCTGGCATTATTGATGTACTGTTTATCTATCTCCTTTCCCTTTTCCCACCTCCCACATCTCCATCTGTACTGAAATGACCCTGATGCTTAAGAGAGGAATCTCAGCCGAACAGAACGAATGCAATATAGGTAGTCAACTGAGTCACTTAGTTCAAGCATTCATTCAATCATATTTAAAGAGTCATTAATTTTATTTGTACATATTTATTCTATTTATTTTATTTTGTTAATATGTTTTGTTTTGTTGTCTGTCTCCCCCTTCTAGACTGTGAGCCCGCTGTTGGGTAGGGACCGTCTCTATATGTTGCCAACTTGTACTTCCCAAGTGTTTAGTACAGTGCTCTGCACTGTAAGCGCTCAATAAATACAATTGAATGAATGAATGAATGAAAGCAGTGGGGAAGAAGCCATTGGAGAGAGAACAGAGAGAGTCAAAGGAAAGTGACATTTCCTGCTTTGCTTATACTCCTGTCTTCACACTGATAGGTCAGTGGGGTTGTTATCATTCCTCAGCAGATCGTGATTGTCTATGCATGTACACAGAGACACACATACATCACAACTCTAAGCAATGATCAATTCTCTAAGTGCCTTGAGGGTAAGTACCTACTCTTATCTCTCCCCCTACCCGCCAACATCTCTCCACAGTGCTCTGGGTAGAGTGTTGCTACATCGTGATGTCCCACTCCTGAGACATTGCTAGTCCCTGATTACTGTAGATTGTGCCAAAGCACTGGATGGATACTGGCAGTTTGGTACCTTGTTCTGATATTTGTCATATTTTTGTTAACTGGGGATACAATATGACTCCTCTATTAATGATAATAATGATGGTTTTTGTTAAGCACTTACTATGTGCCAGACACTGTACTAAGCGCAGGGGTGGTTACAAGTAAATTGGTATGGACACAGTCCCTGTTCCAAATGGGGCTCACAGTCTCAATCCCCATTTTCCAGATGAGGTAATTGAGGCCCAGAGATGTGAAGTGACTTGCCCCAGGTCACATAGCAGACATGTGGCAGAGCCGGGATTAGAACCCATGACCTCTGTCCACTTTCCCAAGCGCTCAGTATAGTTCTCTGCACACAGTAAGAGCTCAGTAAATATGATTGAATGAATGAATACTGACCGATTGACTGCTTGCACAACTGCACAGTTCATTAATTGTAGTGCTGTAAGGACTGACTGTCATTGTTGAACAGGCCCAAGGGTCGGGAGGATTGTAGGAGATCTTGGGAAATTGCTCCAATCCTTTTGACCCCCAAAGAGGTTTTGATGCCAGAGTACAAAATGGGCCCAGCAGCTGAAGACTGTGTTTCCCCTTGAAAGCCTAATTGCAAAGTCAAACAGAGATTTGGGTCCATATTTGCCTTTAGCTTTTTAGAGAAGCTGCATGGCCTAGTGGAGGACCTGGGTTCTAATCTCAGCATTGCCAATTGCTTCCTGTGTGACCTTGGACAAGTCACTTAACTTTTCCGTGCTTCAGTTTCCTCAACGGGATTCAATTCCTATTCTCCCTCGTACTTGGACCATGAGCCTCATTTGCAACAGATATTGTGTCCAACTTGTATCTTCCCCAGTGCTTATAACAGTAGTCGACATATAGTAAGAGCGTAACAGATAGCTTCATAATAGGTCTGAATAGTGAGAGTAGCATTGTCAGGGACAGCCAAAACGTCTACATATTGAGCCACAACAATCAATCCTCATCCTGGAATGAATTCTGAGTGTCCGTTCCCTGGGGAAACATTTTTGTCACGATTCATAGCTATATATCCCCCTATCCACCGTGGAGAATTCAGAAATGGATCCTTGCAATTCTCTCAGGGAACGTAGGGGGAAATTGTGCTGAGGATAAGGGAGAATGGGGAATGGAAAAGGAGGAATGGGGAAGATGGAACGAGGATTTAATTGCAGTTAAGTTGTAATGAGGAATAGAGAAAATGAGAAGAGTCTGTGTTCTTATTCACGTTTCTGCATTTTAATTTGAGCTAACTCATCTATAGGTGTTGCTGGGTTATTAGTAAAAAATCAACCTGAAACACTTCCCTACAGGTGAGGGGAGAGTCCAGGGGCTAGAATGAATCACTGGGAATCAACTAAATCTGATACCAATCTCCACCCCAATTGGTATGCAATTTTCCATAGACTAGAGAAGTTTGTCTCAGCATAAAAGTATTTTTCTGTTGTAGTCACTCAGTTCAGTAAAGGAAACTATCACTGATTTAATGTATGGGATTGTTGCAGAATAAAGACTAGTAAAACCTAATAATTTTTATGGTTCTGATATAGGTGCAGCATGGCCTAGTGGAGAAAGCACAAACCTGGGAGTTAGGAGATCTCTTAGAGCAGTATCCTAAGCACTTGGGAGAGTACAATACAACAGAGTTTGCAGACACATTTCCTGCCCACAATGAGCTTACAGTCTAGAGGAGGAGAAAGATATTAATATAAATAAATGAACTCAGACGATGTACAGAAGTGCTGTAGGGCTAAGGGAGGGGTGGATAAAGGGTGTAAGTTTCCTTATCTGTAAAAAGGGTATTAAATGCCTGTTCTTCCTCCCCTTAGTTCCATGTGGAACACAGCATATATATTTCTGCTCTGATTGTATTGTATCTACCGCAGTGCTTTCCATGTAAGAAGGACATAAAGGTAAAGGAACAGATCCTCAAATAAGGATGAAAATGCAAAGACACAGAGGCATCACTGACTCTGCTCTCTCCTGGTTCTCCTCCTATCTCTCTGGCGTCTCATTGTCAATCTCTTCGTGGGCTTCTCCTCTGCTTCCCGCCCTCTAATAATAATTGTGGTAATAATAATTATGGCATCTGTTAAGCGCTTACAATGTGCCAAGTACCCTACTAAGTGCTGGGGTAGACACAAGCAAATCAGGTTGGACACAGCCCCTGGCCCATATGGGGCTCACAGTCTCAATCCCCATTTCACAGATGAGGTAACTGAGGCATAGAGAAGTCAAGTGACTTTCCCAAGGTCACACAGAACACGAGTGGCGAAGCCGGGCCCGTGCTCTATCCATTAGGCCATGCTGCTTGATGTGGATACCTCCTCCACATCAAATTGATGAATAATAAGTGACTCTTTCCCTCTGGTTTGTAAACTGCTCTTGGGAATTCATGAATACCTGGAAACCTGCCCCACTGCACTTTGAACATAATTTTATCCCCTATTGATTCTTTCTTCCAGTAACTTATTTTAATATCCCTCTCCCCTACAAGATTGTGAGCTCCTTGAAGGCAGTGGTCATGTCTTCTAAGGCTATTGCACTCCCCTAAATGCCTAGTAAAGCTCTTTGTACAGAGTAAACACTCTGTAAATTTTGTTTTTTTTGGATTGGTTGACAGCCTATCTTAAATTTTAAGGGTAATGATCATCCAAAAGCAGAAATTGCATAAAATTTCAAGCGGTATATGTGACTTATATAAACTTGACTTTAGAGTGCAAACAGAGGGAAAAGATTAATATATTTTATGCATCAAAAGCACAAAACCATTTTAAACTATTTCAACAAAATGAGTCTGTCTTCAGAAAAGAATATCTTTATAAATCTACTTTACTCACGCATTCAATCATATTTATTGAGTGCTTACTGTGTGCAGAGCACTGTACTAAGCACTTTAATACTAAGTGCTTTACTACTTTAATAACACAATAGTCCAAACGAAAGCAGCCGTGAATTTTAATGAGAAATCAATGTTATTTTGGGTGAATAGTTTGGAAAAGATTGTTAGTGGTACAGTTCCTCCTGCCCTTGGTTTTTACAATTTTTTTAATGGGATTTGTTAAGCACTTACTTTGTGCCAGGCGCTGTACTAAGTGCCAGGGTAGATACAAGCAAATCAGGTTGGACACAGTCTCTGTCCCACATGGGGCTCACAGTCTTAATCCCCAGATTACAGATGAGGTAATTAAAGCACAGAGAAGTTATATGACTTGCTCAAAGTCACACAGCAGACAAGTGGTGGAGCCAGGATTAGAACCCAGGACCTTTTGCCCCCCAAGCCTGTGCTGTATTCAGTAGGCCATACTGCTCCTCTTAACAGTGATTTTCCTCCTGTTTCCACTGACTATAAGCCATTTTTTTGTCCGTTTTCTCCGTTAGGTTGTAAGCTTTTTGAGGGTGGAGAGAATATGTCTTGCTTCTGTTATACTACCCCAAGGACTTAGTACAGTGTTATGCAATCAGTAGGTACTTGGAAAATACTATTGGCAAATTGAATAAGTGATCTAAGCCCTTGATCAAAACAGTAACACAAACTCAAGTAACTTCAGTTCCAAGCTTTCTTATCACAAAAGCCGTATGACCTCGATCATACCATATATAGAGATATATAATATATCTAATGGGTCTTGCTGTTGTAGAATAATTGACTCCATCTCTTCCACTGGCTTTTATCTGAAACTTTTGGGTTTCTGCCTCTTCAAATCTCCACTTGAATGTCACTCAAATTCAGAATTGCGATGTTTTCCTCATTTGCCAATTTGTAGCATGTTATCCACTTCACCACTGTTATTTGAACAAGTTTTCAAAATTGAGCTTTCCATGCAAATAGAGTACAGACTGTGTCAAATAAATATCAATCGTTCAGTGAGAAAGTGGAATTCATTTTCTGCCTCACAGCAGATATTCAGAAGGGATAGTGCTGTATTCTCTGATGTTGTTAGGTTTTTACTCCTATCTAAACAGCTGTCTTAATACAGGTTTCACCTTGTGCATGTGTAGTATTCTTGAGATTTGATATTTGATAGAAAAGATGACTGTGTTTTTGATGAGTCTGACATCTTAAATTTGCTTCCAAGTCATCCTATACCCATCGATACCTTATGGACAGGAATGACGATGATATATTTGCAGAAACCTGAGAGCCAAGGGATGAAAAAACAAAGACTGTGTCTCCCAAGCACTTATGAATTTCTGCTTGCTGCCTTCACACGTTGACTGAACATTTCTTTGTGAAGCATCTTGCGGTAGAGAAAATAGCAGCTGCAAAAAATGTCATTCGTTCATTCATTCAATCGTATTTATTGAGCCCTTGCTGTGTGCAGAGCACTGTACTAAGAGTTTGGAAAGTACAATTCAGCAAAAATAGAGACAAATCAATTATGGCTACTAGGGCATTTTTCAGTCATCCTAAATTATTATTATTATTATTAATCATCATCGTCATATTTATTAAGTGCTTACTGTGTGCAAAACCACTGTACTAAGCACTTGGGAGAGTACAATATAACATCAGGCACATTCCCTGCCCACAACAAGCTCACAGTCTAGAGAGGGGAGACAGACACAAAAATAAATAAATAGATAGCTAAATGAATGAATAAAAAAATTAATTACGTATATATATACAGATATATACATAAATGAGAGGTCTTCTGCACCTCCATCTCCACCCAAAATCCAATCCTCTCCCCCAAACCACAGTTATTTCCCTGCCAGAAGCTTTTGGTGTGTGTAACAAACCTCAGTGCCTGTGGGAAATTCCTTGTCCTCCCTTACAACAAAAGGGCAAGGTCTCAAGGATACTGAGATGGATTTGTTCAGCCTTGACGAACTTCAAAATGGCAGTCTCACGGTTTCATCTAAGGGATTACTCGGCATTGGGCAATCATTTTCCTCTCTCCGAAGCGAACGTGACGGTTGATCTCACAGTGTAGAAAGCCCGCGAGTGGCAACCGGTTTCTGTGGCTTGAATTGTCTGAGGGAGAAAGCCACATCCCAGAGGGAAAATCTGACCCAGGAATTAAAGGTTATTCCATTGATTCATTCTCCTTCTTTTTTTGTGGAAGGAAAATAATTGAGTTAGGTCGGGCTACCCTGCATTCACCTTGGTACACAGGTTGGCTGGGCTTTGTCCTCACTCTCTTTCTTGCCCTCCCCCTTTCCAATCTTGCTCCTTTGTTATTGAATTTCAGCCTTGAAATTCTCCAGTGTCTGTCCCTTTTCAAGGGCATTGCAGTCACAAATTCATCATGTGAAGTTTCTGGGGGAGAGGCATTTTTGCCAACTCTAACAACACACCGGTGAATTAGAAATCATAATAATAATTGATGGTAATTGTAGCATTTAATAAGAGCTCACTCTGGGCTAACTGTTGGGATAACTGCTAACTGCCAGAAGGTTATGAGATTGGACACAGCTGCCCCACATTGAGAGAAGCAGCACAGCCTAGTGGGTAGAGCCTGGATCTAGGAGACAGGAGATCATGGGTTCTAATTCCGGCTCCGCCACGTGCCTGCTGCGTGACCTTGGCCAAGTCATTTCTCTGGGCCTCGGTTACCTCATCTGTAAAATGGGGATTAAGACTGTGGGAAAGGGATTGTGTCCAACCCGATTTGCTTGTATTCCCCCCTGCCCCGCAGTTCTTAGTACAGTGCCTGGCACATAGAAAGTGCTTAACAAATACCACAATTATTATAATTAAATCCATAGGATGGTTACCTTTTGGTGCTGGCTAGCAATTTCACTATTTCACCAATCCATCAATCCATGGTATTTATCAAGCACTTACTGTGGGCAGAGCACTGTACTAAGCGCTGGGGAGGTAGCACTTATGTACATACCTGTTATTTTATTTATTTGTGTTGAGGTCTATCGCTCCCATTTTAGACTGTAAGCCCATTGTGGGAAGTGCTCTGCCCACAACAAGCACTCAATAAATATAATTGAATTGAATTTAATAAATACCACTGATCAATTGATTGATACGGCAGAGTTGGTAGCCAAGTTCCCTGACCACATTAAGCTCAAGGTCATGGGTTCTAATCTTGTGTTGCATCCTGGTTATTTCACCTTTCTTAGGTGTCTCTGTTGCCACCTCTCCACCCCTCTATTGATTATTTCACCAGCCTTCTACTTTCTTATTCCTAGATTGGGAATAAGAAGCAGCATAGTCTAGTGGTTAGAGCACAGGCCTGAGAGGCAGAAGGACCTGGGATTTTATCCAGGCTCCTCCACTTTTCTGCTGTGTGACCTGGGGTAAGTCACTTCACTTCTCTGGATCTCAGCCATAAGATGGGGATTAAGACCAAAAAGCCCCATGTGGGACATGAACTGTGTCTAACCTGATTCACCTGTATCTACCCCAGCGCTTAGAACAATGCCTGGTGCTTAACAAGTAAGTGCTTAACAAATACCATAAAAAAAATGGGAGCTCCCTGGGGAAATTTTAATCTGTATACTTTATTCCAGTGTTCTATAGCAATTTACATATAACAATATTGATAACTGTGGTGTTTGTTAAATGCTTGCTGTGTGTCAAGCACTGTACTAAATACCGGGGTACTTCTAAAATAAGCAGATGCCACATGGGGCTCACAGTCCAAGTAGGAGGAAGAACAGATATTGACTCCCCACTTTGGCAGAAGAGAGAACTGAGGTACAGAAAAGTTAAGTGACACGCCCAAGGTCACATGGCAGATAAGTAAATATCAGAGCTGAAATTAGAATCCAGGTCCTCTTACTACAAGTCCTGGGCTCTTTCCACTAGGCACACTGCTTCTCACGCTGCTTAAGTGCCTGATAAATACTGCTATTACTATTAATACTACAATTATCCAATTATATTTATTATCCCCAGCCTATATCTTCCCCCAGGTGTACTGCCCCTTTATAGCCCCAGAGGCTGCTGGGCCTTTCCCTGCCCTATATAAGGCTCCTGAGCCCTCATCACCTGAGTTTGCCCACGGAAAGAAGTCAGAAAGCATGGTCTGCCCTCGGTTTCTGTGAGTAGAGGGGCTCTGGCTACTGCCCCCCTGTTTGTTTAGGGTGGGTCTGGGTTTGCTGCTGTCTATTGTGTAGTGGCGATGAGGATGCGGGGGCTGGAGGAAATCAGGGTTGGGCTGATGGAGAGGGGATTTGGGGAGAGGTTAATTCCAGAATTGTAGAAATGATTTAGAGGTACATGTTGTTGAACTTGGGGTGGAGGTGAGATGAAGGGTGGGAGGCATTTTAGAGGTACATGTTGTTGAACTTGGGGTGGAGGAAAGATGAAGGGTGGGAGGCAAGTGAGGGGTGTTTGATACTGAGGGGTTGTAACACTCGTGTGTGTGTTTTGAAAATATATATATGTATACTGGGGATTGCTGCAGGAGATAGTTATGAGTTGTGACATTGACAATGAGGTGTGTTTATACTGTACATGACCTAAGGGGAGGGAAATTGGAGCGGGGTCAGGGCCCGGGGTGATGATAATGCTGAGGACTCTGGCTATGATTCTGATAATGTCTGAAGGGGAGGGTTGGGAGGCTTAGTTGCTTTTGTTAGCTTCGGCTGGAGATAAGGGGAGACCTTATCTAGGTGGGGAGATAATGGGGGTTTGGAGGGACATATTTAAGTAGGGCTGGGGGAATGTTTTGGGATCAAAAGGCCTTGGTCCTGGGAAGATTGTCCTATCTCAAGTGTTTGTACAGTGCTGTAAACACAATAAGCAATCAATAAATGATTGAATTAATGATGATGATGATGATGATGGTATTTGTTAAGCATTTACAATAATAATAATGATGGCATTTATTAAGCGTTTACTATGTGCAAAGCAGTGTTCTAAGTGCTGGGAGGTTACAAGGTGATCAGGTTGTCCCACAGGGGGGCTCACAATCTTAATCCCCATTTTACAGATGAGGTAACTGAAGCCCAGAGAAGTTAAGTGACTTGCCCAAAGTCACACAGCTGACAATTGGCAGAGCGGGGATTTGAGCCCATGACCTCTGACTCCAAAGCCCGGGCTCTTTCCACTGAGCCAGGCTGCTTCTCTAAGCACCATGTGCCAAGTACTGTTCTTAGCCCAGGGGTATATACAAGGTAATCAGGTTTATATACAAGGTAATCAGGTTGTCCCACCTGGGGCTCACAGTCTTCAGCCCCATTTTACAGATGAAGGAACTGAGGCCCAGTGAAGTGACTTGCCCAAGGTCACACAATATTAGTGGACAGAAGTTGCTAGGGGAAAGCAGAGAAGGGAAGATTGGAGAAAACAATGCTTCTCAGGGAAATGAGACATTCTCCACTCTTTGGGAAATCAAAGAGAAAAAGCTTTGTCAATTAGGGTTTATTGAGTATCTTTTGTGGGCAGAGCACTATATTAAATGTTTGGGGTGGTGCAATAGAATAAGAGGACATTGTTCTTGGTCTAAAGACTTTATAATCTAGAAGACTGCAGACAATATAGGTATACAATGATGTCCACATAGGAGGAAGTGTTCAAATAGAATAGGTAGGTCGATGTCAGTCAGTTGTATTTTTGAGAGCTTACTGTGTGCAGAGCACTGTACTAAGTGGTTGGAAGAGTACGATATAACTATGGACATACATTGCAATGAGAATCAATCAGTGTCATTTATTGAGCATTTGCTGTGTACAGAGTAATAATAGCTAATAATTAAGCACTTACTATGTGTGTGGAAGTAGATACAAGTTAGGCTGGACACAGTCCCTGTCCCATGTGGTGCTCACACTCTTAATCCCCATTTTGCAGATGAGCTAACTGAGGCCCGGAGGAGTTGTGACTTACCCAAGGTCACACAGCAGAAAAGTGGCAGAGCAGGGATTAGAACCCAGGTCCTTTTGACTCTCAGGTCTCTGTTGGGTCCAGTAAGCATTTGGAAGAATACAATGTAACAGAACTTGGACTGGAAATACCAGTGTTGAAGTGGCAAAAATGACCTGCAGTGATAATTGGGAGGATGTGACGAGAGGGGGAAAAATATACACTGGATAATGTATGGCACTCAGATTTCTGTGCCTAATGGGGAACAGAATTAGGAGTCCTTTGCCAAAAATGACATTCAGAAGGAATGAAGAAGATAAGGAATCTGACTAAGATCCAATTGGGAGCTCCTCATAAGCCTTTGTAAACATGGCTGAGAGACACTAACAAACAAACCAATGACCAACATCTAATATTTTGTTCAGATACATTTATTCAAGAAGGAATGCAAGAGATTTCAATTGCAACAACTAATCTGGGCAAGGAGACCAGCTTTGATAACCTTTCTCACAAAGATTGACTAGGCTCCTTATTATTTGTACTTCCCAAGCGTTTAGTACAGTGCTCTGCACACAGTAAGCGCTCAATAAATACGATTGAATGAATGAATATGTTAGGCCTAGTTCTCAGAGCAGAGGAATTTTAATCTAAAGTTTTCACTTGGGTAGAGATCCTCTCTATATGTTGCCAACTTGTATTTCCCAAGTGCTTAGTACAGTGCTCTGCACATAGTAAGTGCTCAATAAATACGACTGAATGAATGAATGAACTTGGAAAAGGGATGAAAAAGGGAAGCTGAGATTTTAAATGTCCCCCAGAAGATCATCCCCAATGCTAGATAGATTAACAGTTGTAGAAGGATTGATTGAGAGGAAATGATTTCTCAAATTTCCCAGAGCAGATTGAGAGTAAAGAATGCTTCATGGGCAGAGTCACAGGGTCAAAGAAGCAGAGCTCCATACCCAGCATTCCAAGACAGCCCTTCACTGCTGTGAAATGTAGTAATAATAATAATAATGATGGCATTTATTAAGCGATGACTATGTGCAAGTAATGTAGGAGAGCAGCATGGCCTAGTAAAGTACGTACTGAGTTCTAATCCCAGCTCTGCCACGTGCCTGCTGTGAGACTTTGGGCAAGTCACATCTTTTCTGGGCCTCAGTTCCCTGGGAATTTAATAACTATTCTCCCTCCTACTTAGACTGTGAGCCCCAGTTAGGACCTGATTATCTTATCTTGTTTCTACCCCATTGCTTCACACATAGTAAGTGCTTAACAAATACCACAGTTGTTGTTATTGCAGTGCTTGGCATATAGTGGCTCAGTGGAAAGAGCTCGGGCTTTGAGGTCAGAGGTCCTGGGTTCAAATCCCGGCTCTTCCAATTGTCAGCTGTGTGACTTTGGGCAAGTCACTTCACTTCTCTGGGCCTCAGTTACCTCATCTGTAAAATGGGGGTGAAGGCTGTGAGCCCCCTGTGGGACAATCTGATCACCATGTAACCCCCAGCGCTTAGAACAGTGCTTTGCACATAGTCAGTGCTTAATAAATGCCATTATTGTTATTATTTAACAAATACCCCAAGTATTATTATTAAATCCTCTGTTTCCCCACACTTCAAGAACCTCCAGTGGTTGTCCATCCACTTCTGCATCACATAGAAACTTCTTACTGTTAATTTTGAACCCCCCTCCTACCTCACCTTGCTACTCTCCTACTCAGTGTACCTCAATCTTTTCTCTATTGCCACCAATCTCTCACGTACATTCAACCTCCCTCTTCGATTCCACAGGCAATCACACTTCCAATCTTCAAAATATTACCGAAGGCACATTTCCTCCAACTGGACTTGCCCGACCAGACCTTCATTTCCTCTTCTCCCCCATCCCTTCTGTGTTGCCCTGCACTTAGATTTGCACCTTTTCTTCACCCCCTCAGCCCCAAGGCACTTATGTCCATATCTGTAATTTTTTCATTTATATTAATGCCTGTCTCCCCTTCTAGACTGTAAGCTCCCTGTGAGCAGGGGACATATCAACCCACTCTGTTAATCTGTATTCTCCCCCAAGAGCTTAGTACAGTGATTCATGCATAGTAAACACTTAATAAATGAGTGATAGTAAATGAATCACTTTGCTTACCAGGGATTGTCACCTGTACATATCTTCTGGACATTTCCCTTTCTAGCCTTCTTGGATTGGCTGTTGGGAAACAAACCCAGTTCTCACCACAGACTGAAGGCCATATAACATCATTTAACAAAGGTCTCCTGGAGGAGATGGGTTTTCAGAAAGGCTTAGAAGGTGGGGTGAGTTCTACTATAATCGAGGGACTGAGGAGCAGCCCCGTGTTTCAACATGATGCTCTAGAGAAACAGTGTGGTTTAGTGAATACAGCACAGACTTGGATTCTAATCCCAGCTCTGCCACATGTCCCCTGTGTGATCTTGTCATTTAACTTCCCTGGGCCTCAGTTCTGTCATCTGTGAAATGGGGATTAAGAAAGCCCCAAGTGGTACAGTGACTGTATCCAACCTGATTAACTTGTATCTACCCCAGTGCTTAGAACAGTGTTTGGCACAGTGTAGTGCTTAACAAGTACCATTATTATTATTAGAAGGGAGACAAGAATGGGGAAAAGATGACTAGTGCTAAACTTCCTCTTTGTTTCTTACTCCCATCACCTGTTGAGACTAAGCTCTTTTGGGGCAGGGATTGTCACTGTTGCACTGTACTTTCCCAAATGCTTAGTATAGTGTTCTGCACACATTAAGCACTTACTAAATACGATTGAGTGTATGAATGAACAAGAAGGAAATGAGAGTTGAGGAGATCCCAGCTTCAGATTCCACCGAGAGGGATTGCTCTGTCTTGTTTCCACACCTGGCCTCTAACGCTAAAAGCTTAAACTGCACGTTGCGATGAGCTAGAGACGATCATTAAAAAATCATGTCCAGACTTGTCCATTTACTCTCGTTTTAACGGAACGGATTCACTGTCTCCCGACTTAGAGGGCTGGAGTCTGGGGTGAAGAGAAATAAGGATGGACGGGGAAGACTTGTGGCCCTAGGGAAGATCCTGGGGAATGGGGATGATTCCCTGACTCATTTTTACCTGATGATTTACAAGGTATGTAAATGAGGAGACAACCACAGAAGATGCATTTAACGACATCTTAATGCATCACGGAATTTATGACAAGGCATGAATAGCTTGTGCACTCGATCGTTGGCAGCAGATGCTGCAATAATTCTACTTAATACTTAGAAGCAAAGGAAAGCATATTGTTTGGGGTACAAATGTTTATGAAACATTAATAGAAATAATACACGCCATTCAATGCCGAACATACAACCTGAACTTCTCACCCATAAATATTTATAAAGGGAGTCCTTTCGGTCCGCAGTATGAATTTTTTCCAGCAGACTTCTGAGATGTTGCGTCTCTTACTTTTTTTCCGTTCTCTGCCACAGTGGCTAACTGGAGAGTTGTAAGCACAGCTTTCTAATGGTGCCTGCTTAAGAAAAGACTTAAGGGCCCTCTTTCAAAGAAGCCCCAGAATAGGGCCATTCAGAACAGAATGCTTTAGTGGTTTTAAAAATAAGACTTTTACTACTGGGTTAGCTAGTTACTGCACTGTTCGAAAGAATTAATGAGCCTCATTACATCCAATCTAGCCCACTGATTCCATGCTCCTTGGCTGAATTTAGGATTTACTGGAAAAACACTGGAAAAAATGTATCCTCCTCCAAAAAACCAAAATGCAGACTTGGTTGAACACAAAGACCAGTTACGAGATGTAGAGGGGGTTAGCATGTATTTGAAAGTATATTCCAGGGTTACTGTAAATTTAATTTACAGACCATAACATTAGAGTTTTTTGTCAGTTAAATAGGGTGGTGGTGCTTTCAGTCATGCCATTTTCATTATGGAAGGAGCTTTTTTATTTGCAGTTGGATCAGGTTTCTTAGAAATATGCTGGGTAGCCATGAAAGCTTGCATTAAAAAAAAATCTGGGACCTTTATACAGGGAATCAGATACTCTGCATGATTTTGTTTTGTTTAAAACTGCCCTAATAGCTAATTGTTCTCTTGTTCATCTTTGCCTGAGTTTGATAGAAAAGTCAGATTATGAAGATAACTGTTCATATGAGTTTGAGGTAAATTTAACTTGTCAGGTTAAGCTACATCTAAGGGTGAAGCTGAATTAAGTGATGAGCCACTGAGAGGAAAAAGAGAGCCTAGGAAACAACCATTATTATTATAGTAGTACTATTATGGTTCTTGTTAAGTGCTTACTATGTGCCTATATACTATTAAGCCTCTGCTTCCAGAAAGTGAGCTCTGCATGCTGGATATGAAGGGCAACATCCAGTTCAGGGGGCAAGTCTCCTCTTCTTTGTTTCGAAATGATGGCTGAAAGTGTTGGTTTTTTTTTTAATTTAGGGGATTGTTTTTTTCCCTTGGTCAATCAGTCACATCTATTGAGGGCTTGCTGCATGCAGAACACTGTTCTAAGAGTTAGCAGACACATTCCCTGCTCACAACAAACTTTGATGAGGTGTTACTATTCCCCATTTACCTGTGCCCCATATATACTCCCCCTCTCCCTAACATTCGTCAAACAATTCATCGATCTAAGTGCTTGAGAGAGTATGACAGGAACTGACACATTCCCTGTTCACAATGAGCTTACAGTCTAGTGTGGAGCCGGCCTATAAGAGAATACAGTTACATCCAAACCTTCCTAAGTTCTGAGGAAATCCTTGTCCTGCTGTCCAACTTGGCTATCATCCTCTGGACTCATTTTCCCCAAATTTGAGGACAGGAATCATGTCTACCAACTATACTATAGTCTCAAGGATTTTGTACAGCATTCTGCACATAGTAAGCACTCATAAGTTGCATAGGGACCGTCTCTATATGTTGCCAACTTGTACTTCCCAAGTGCTTAGTACAGTGCTCTTCACACAGTAAGCGCTCAATAAATACGACTGAATGAATGAATGAATAAGTACCACTGTGAGTGAAACAGACAATGCAGTCATTCTTCTGCATTACTTTTGGGTAGTCGTCAAGATAGAAAGCAAGATAAATAATGGGGATTGTCCCAGCAGTTCTATCTAGAGAGGATTTTGATTTTATGAGCAGGTAAACCCTAGTAATAGAAAACGTGCAGTCCTCTAAACGTGCCTGTGTATATGGTTCCATTTACGGAGCACAATAAGAGTTAATGAGAAAAAATAATTATCTGACGGCAAGTTGTTTTTATCACCTTCATTTCCAGCTCACCCTTCTTCTGTTCCCATATTGTACGGTGTTCTGCCTCAATATCCCATTTGGTTATTACCTAAATCCATAAATGCCATAAACAGTGTGACACGAAGTCAGAACTTGAAGTTGTTTATTCTCTTCAGTGAGCCATTCCACTTTCTTTACTGACAGAGAATGCGGCGCTGAACAGGATGAATGTTTGGATTCACCCAGGAATTCATCAGAGGAAACTCACATTAAGGTAGGGTCTTAATAATAAACTGGAACTGTATTAACATTTTGGTCATTAAACCTGTTTAATTAGTTTTAATTGAGTTTTTTCCCCACATTACAGCAATCACATGCTAACCACAACTGCTTACCCTCTCCCCTGCCCTAGAAGAGATGACTTAATTCCATGTAAGTCAAAGGTTTAGAGCGACTCATTTGTGTCAGCACTGAGAAGAATGAAATCATAACTCAGCACCCTGGAAAACTGAAACTAGCTACTTGTTCCATTCAGGAAACTTCCCTAATTAACTCCCCCAAGCAAGGAGTACAGGGCTTTGCACATAGTAAGTGCTCAGTAAATACTATTTAAGGAATGAATGAGTGATTGTTTCACCATATCTCAATCACGCCAACCTAACAAACAGCATATAGATAATGATGATGATAATAATGATAATAGCATTTGTTAAGTGTTTATTATGTTCCAAGCACTGTGCTAAGGGCTGGAGTAGATGCAGAGAAAGGAAATAATAATAATAATGGCATTTATTAAGTGCTTACTATGTGCCAAGCACTCCTCCGAGAGGCCTACCTTGAATAAACCCTCATTTCTTCTTCTCCCACTCCCTTCTGCATTGTCCTTCCACTGAGATTTGATCCCTTTATTCATTCAGGAAGGTGGAGATTTGATCTGCAATCAATTCACAAAGTGATAGTCGTGATATTTGTTAAATACTTAATCTGGCAAAGCACTGTATTAAGCATTCATTCATTCAGTCGTATTTATTGAGCACTTAATGAGTGCAGAGCTTTGGGGTTGATACTCTATAAACAGAACGGACAGATGTGGATCACTGTTTAAGAAGGAACAAGGACAGGTATTGAATCCCATTTTGCAGTTGACTGAGGCACTGAAGGCAAATGACTTGCTCAAGGCCACACAGTACACAAAAGTTAGTGGAGCTGGAATTATGGCCTAGAGGATATAGCATGAGCCTTGGGGTCAAAAGGACCTGGATTCTAGTCCCAGCTCCACAACTTGTCTGCTGTGTGACGTTGGATAAGTCACTTCACTTCTCTGTACTTCAGTTACCTCATCTGTAAAATGGGGATTAAGACTGAATCCCAGGTGGGACAGGGACTTCATCCAACCAGATCAGGTTGTATTTACCTCAGTGCTTGGAACAGTGGCTGGTACATAGTAAGTGCGTAATGAATACCACTTGAAAAAAAGTCCTCTGACATCCCACAACCGTGCTTCTCCTGATTTCTGCCTCGCTGCTTCTCGTGATTTTTGCCACGCTGCCGTATAACTTATAACTGTTAAAACCTCTCTACAAATTTGATCTTCCTGGTTAGATCTCCTTCGGCATTCTAACACCAGTCCATTGAATCCCTCCATGGTGGCTTCAAAATGATATCTCAACTGTCCAATCAGAGGAAAATCCCAAAAGTAGAATTTTTTTTACCATAAAAGAGTTCCACTTGGTCTCTTGGTGTCTGGACCCATTTGTTCATCAAGGTACGAAAATGCTAACCCCTTCCCCCCACAAATTTGTGACATCAGCTCTCTGATCCCCAGGGCTATTTTTAGAAAGTTATCTCTGCTCTAAGTGCCAGCTCTTTTTTCCCCCAATATTTTTGCAGCAGTTTGCCTCTCTCTGATGCAATGCAATTCAGATGTTTGCTTTCATTTTCCCTGCTGGCCCGGCTGGTATTTTCTTCAGGGTTAAAAATAAAATTTTTAAAAAAGGAAAACTTGGCTGGAGGAGTTTTTGGACTATTTCTGTTTAGTTCTTCATTATGGAAGATAATTAAAAGGGGAAAATGATTCAACCGCTGCTGTATGGATTTTCTTTAAATTCTCCCAAGACTTCCGCAGCTTGGAGTTAAGTGGATTTGTTTTCTATTTTCTTCAGGATGCTCTGAACACAGACATTATTCTGCCACAGGGTGAGGTGTAACTATGTGAGTGTCGAAACAAATGGGGAATGAGACTGCAAGCTTTCTTTACTCTTTCCTTTTTAGGATCAGAAATGAACACCAAAATCTTCTCCAGCAGCTCTGAGTCAAATCCAATCAGTGAATGAATCAATTGTTTGTATTTACTGAGCACTTACTGTATGCAAGGCACTCTACTAAGCACTTAATTCAGATGCTTTGAAATGTCAGTTAGACCTCTTTTGGATCTGGGAGGAAATGAGAAGGGAAATATTTTTTGACTCCAACTTCGTGCACTTGAAATATCAAGAGAGGGGCATGCCCCAGGCTTTCTCTGTTCAACTGCCATTAACGATAATAGGAATTACAGAGCTCACATATCAAATCAGGGAAAGATCTCCTATTATCTTTTCATAATACCTAAACATGATGAATGCTTTATTTGCCTGCCATGCCATTGTCTCTATTTTATCTTGGAGTTCCTGTACCCATAGTGTCATGCATCGATAAAGCATCAGCACAATTAAATCTCCAATTGATTCAGTATAATAACCGAGTTGAAAATTCGCACCTCTCAGCTTTCTCCTGGTAACAAAGGCTCAGACCCCAGGATCTGCAAACATGTTTATCATTTGGAGGTAATTGCCTTGTATTGCATTTAGATTTTTCCCTACGTAGCCATGACATGAGTTCAGTGCTCAGTTAATTCATTTTGCGCCATGAGTGACATGGCAAACAAAGATTCTGTTGCCCGCAAATGATTTCCTTTCCTTATCAGCTTCGGGCTTTCTGGAATCCTCGGTAAATACAATAAAACTTTATATTGGATAGGCGGTTTCATTCCTCCACCCATCCTTCCCAGTGTTTTATGGAGCTAAGTCATTGCAGCAAAGTTAAAGTAAAAGAAAATGAAAGCAGAGGGAGAGATAAACAGAAAATAGATGCTGGAGAGAAAATACCATTTTTCATCTGAAATGAGGTCAGGGGCAGTTGGCGTGGCAGAGGGAGAGAGAGAGAGAAGTTCAGTTCACTGTGGGCAGGTGATATATTTGCTATCTCTGTTGTACTTTCCCAAGCACTTAGTACAGTGCTCTGCACATTGTAAGTGCTCATTTAATACCATTGATTGATTCAGTTGGAGACCTAAGAAAAGTGTTGAGATAAAAATTTAAAGTAAAGCAGCATGGCCTAGTGGATAAAGCATCCACCGCTTAGAACAGTGCTTTGCACATAGTAAGCGCTTAATAAATGCCATCATTATTTATTATTATGGACCTGGGAGTTAGAGAACCTGGGTTCTAATCCCAGCTCTACCACTAGTCTGCTGTGTGAACTTGGGCAATTTACTTAACTTTTCTGTGCCTGTTAGCATATCTTGTAGAATTGGACTCAGACTGTGAGCACAGTTGGGTCCAACTGTACTACCCTATTAAAACTGTACTACCCTGCTTGTACTACCCTATTAAAAAACAAAAAAACCCCCACACTCCTCATATGCATCGATAAAATATCATTGACAATAATTACAGTATTAAGCACTTAATAAGTGCCTATTCATCCAGAAGTCACCAGAGGCTACACTTCCTAAACTGTTGGATCGTCTAATACTCTACACTCAGTAGGTGACCGATAGCCACTATTAATTTGTGGATAATAATAATAATGATGATGGTATTAAGAACTTACTATGTGCAAAGCACTGTTCTAAGCGCTGGGGGGGGTACAGGGTGTTCTGGTTGTCCCATGTGGGGCTCACAGTCTTAATCCCCATTTTACAGATGAGGTAACTGAGGCACAGAGAAGTGAAGTGACTTGCCCAAAGTCACACAGCCGACAAGTGGCGGAGTGGGATTAGAACCCATGACATCTGATTCCCAAGTCCGTGCTTTTTACACTGAGCCTCGCTGCTTCCCAGCTTATGGACTAATCAATCACTTTGAGAACTTGTGTGCAGAACACTGTACTAAGCGCTTGGGAGAATATACCATAAGAGTTGGTAGACACGTTGTTGGCTATGATGCTTATATTTCTTTATGAAGGGATATACTGTAATTCTGCTAACCATTTGGTTACTCCAGTTATTTTCTTTTGTGAGGGACACTTACCTATTTAACAGGTCAATAGACAGTGTTTTGTCTCTCAATCTGGTCTATTCAGTGAGAGACTGGTTGTCTCCCTTCCGCATACACAATCCTAGGCTGAGGTTTGTTTAAATAGATAAGTATAATTCTGTTCACCCCGTCTGATTAGTAGCTGGAGACAGTTTGGAGAGGCAAGATGATGGGGAACAATTTTTGAATCTCAAATGTTTGCTGTGTTGTGTTAATCACAGGCAGCAGGAGGTTGAAACCTCACAAAATGGATGAGGTAGTTACAATCTCTCTCATGTCTTAAAAATGCCTACTACAAAGAAAGCCTGCCGATTTTCAGTTTCCATGCCTGTACTTACAATAACACTTTTTTCCTTTGCATAAATTGGGTGAATTTGATTAGCGATGACTGAGCTTAAAAATACCCTGCTGGCTTCATTCGGATGACAGGCAGCTGGAAAGGAACAAGGTTTAGAATCTGTTCTGCTATTATTGATTTAATTCACTTCCTCATCATTACCTGCGTGAAAATGCAGTTACTGGGGGCCAAACCCAATGCAAAGCTATTTGAGGAAAAGGAGGAGCCCCCTCTCCCCAAAAATTTGGGCTTTAAACAGTGAACTGCATTTCAGTCTTAGAACCAAGACTGTTCTATGATGTGGTTCCATCCTGGAAACGAGGCTGAAGTGTTGTTCACCTGGATAACAATGCTAGTATTTATAATTCTAAGAACATTATATCAGTGAGGCTCTCACTGAAATCTCACCAAGGGAACCCTGGTGAATAGGTAGCATCTGCCAGTAGACCTATGGCATGTATAGAGAACTAGCTGTGTGCAGAGAACTGTGCTAAGCCTTTGGGGGAGTACAATATAATAGAGTATGTAGATATCCTGTCCTCAAGGAGCTTACAAATCTAGTGGGGAAGATGGATATTACGGTGAATTACAGATAAGGGAATGCACTTTGCACAGCACTGTACTAAGCACTTGAGGGAGAATAATAGAATTGGTAGACACGTTCTTTGATCTATATGGTACATTTTCTTTATAAAGTGATATACTGTAATACACTGTATTTCATTGATGAGGCTAGAACACTTTAAGAAAATATCATGGGATGCATAGAGATGCCTTCTAATATTATGTCATACCGGGTGAGCTCAGCAAACCTTTTGCAGGATTCCAACACCCTCAGGTTTTCTTGAGGGATATTAAAGCCAGGTCTTAGAAAGACAGCCCTCATCATGCTCGGTAAAAATAGCTTTGCACTTGTGCAGAATTCTGGGACTCAGGACAGGAGGTAGAGTTGATGATCACGATGGAAAAGAGAAGCCTGGAATCCTAAAGTCCTTCAGCTGTAGTGAAGCTTCGGTGGGGGAAAAGGGAGAGGGAAGTTGATAATGGACTGACACAAGAAAGCAACACAAGAGCCTTTAAATCAACAAAGATGTCAGTATCTGCTGCAGTTGCTGTTTTATTTTTGATCCTCTTTATTTGGTGTTACAGGGAAGGCCCCCAATCCTTCATATATATATATATTATGGTATTTCTTAAGCTCTTACTATGTGCCAGGCACTGAACTAAGCACTGAGGTAGGAACAAGTTAATCGGGTTGGACACAGTCTCTGTTCCACATAACTCAGTCTTCATCCCAGTTTTACAGATGAGGTAACTAAGGCCCAGAGAAGTTAAGTGACTTGCCCAGAGTCTCCCAGCAGATTAGTGGCAGAGCTGAGGTTAGAAACCAGGTCCATCTGGATCCCAAGCCAGTGATTTATCCACTGGGCCACACTGTTTCTCTAGTAGGCTCCATTTGCTTCTTATTTTAATAGTGATGTTGAAACCCATCTCGAGATCGATTTTTAAACTCCTTCACTAGATTGTGTGCTCCTTGTGGGCAGGGAACATGTCTATCAACTCTGTTACATTGTATTCTCAAAAGCACTTTAGTCCTGCGCTATGTACGCCTTATGTACTCAGTAAATTCAGTTGATTGATTCTCAGAGTTAGTGCTCAATACATTCATTCAATCGTATTTATTGAGCACTTACTGTGTGCAGAGCGCTTGGGAAGTACAAGTCGGCAACTTATAGAGATGGTCCCTATCTTCCAATCATAAAGGAGGACATTTGGAAACAGAATAAACCGTATGACCCAATGCACTTTAGCAAGGAGACCAAAACCACTCTGTAAGGTTTAGCGGAGATTTTCGAGAGAGCTGAAGAATTTCTATTTTCTTAAAGCCTGAGCACATGGATATCTATTGTAATATATGGCAGTGTTAAAATTTGAAGTAACATCTTCCAATTCCTAAGCCATCATGGGCAAAATTGAAGTTTAATCTCTTACGCTCCCTCTCACCCAAAATGAATTAATAAGAGTAATTGAGTGCAGGATGTCGCTGAACAAATACTCTCCATGTAATTCATTTGGTGACATCGCTGTCCTGTTTCTGCCAGTAATTAAACTTTAGCATATATATATATGTGAAAAGCTAATAGAGTTATCATATTTGTAATCCTTTCGTGACCTGATAAGAGAACACTGGCCTTTGCAAGAGCAAGAAAAGATAAGGATATTGAGAAACAAGCATTGGTTAGTGGAAAGAGCATGGGCCTGAGAGTCAAAGGACCTGGGTTCTAATCCTAGCTCCACCACTTGTCTGCCATGTGACATTCGGCAAGTCACTTCACTTCTCTGTCACTTTCCTCACCTGTAAAATGGGGATTAAATCCTACTCCTACTTAGCCTGCGAGTCCCGTACAGGACAGAAAATGTATTGAATCTGATAATCTTGTATCCATCCCAGCGCTTATTACAGTCCTTGTCACATAAGTGCTGAACCATTTTTAAAAAAAGGATCTTGTCCAAGATCCTGGAAGGCTTTTCTTTTGTTCCCCATTATGATTCACTTTCGTTAGGGGAAAGCACTGGAGTAATTGGTCTGTTTTCCACCTTTTCCTGCCTTGTGGGTGCTATTTTATGTGAATGGCATGGTTAAGGCAAACATATCTTCCAAGGAATTAACCTATGGGAAGGTCAACAAGAAATGGCAGTCCTTTCAGAAACCTGGAACGGTGAGACCATTTTTAATCTTGAAAAGAACAATGCAGTAAAAATATTACTGCATGAATCACCCTACCACCCTTTCCCATACACTCACTCCAGAGGAAAGAATTGGCGTTTGGTCCTCCTCTTCAAGATGAGGAGACAGAAGCCCAGAGAGGGGAAATGACTTGACTAAGGTCACCAAGTAAACTGGCAGAGCCAGAATTAGAATGCAGCTATCTTGACTCCTAGTCCCATTGTCTTTTCACTAAGCCACACGGTACGTGGACTGACTAGTATACTAGGCACTTGAGAGAACATCAGAAAGAAAAGACACTGACTCTACTGTAGGAGCTATTGATGCCTGTCTACTTGTCTTGTTGTCTGTCTCCCCCTTCTAGACTGTGAGCCTGTTGTTGGGTAGGGATTGTCTTTGTTGCCGAATTGTACTTTACAAGCGCTAAATCCAGTGCTCTGCACACAGTAAATGCTCAGTAAATATGATTGAATGAATGAATAGGAGGTGGAAACCTAACAGAAGAACTTAGTCCCAAAGTGCTTGCATTCTAAAACAGGAGAACAGGAAAAATCAATCAGTTTGTGGTATTTAATGAGCACTTACTGAGCGTAGAGCTTGGGAGAGTACAATGAAAGAGAGTTGGTAAAGCCATTCTCTGCCCATAGTGAGCTTACATCTAGAGGGAGAGAGAGTCATTAATATAGATAATTTGGGGTTATGTAGGTAAGTGCTTTGGGACTGAGGATGGGGTGAATACCCCATGTTCAGAGGATGGAGTCTAGTGCACAGATGATGCAGAAAGGAGAGGGAGTAGGGGGAAAGAGGGCTTAATCTGGTAAGAAGAGGAAGGAATGAAATGCACTGAAGAGCTGTGACTCTATTAGGCACACTGGATGGATGAAGAAGGTAGTTAACCATAAATGAGGAAACAGGATCCTATCGAGAGGTGCCCAGGTGAAATTCTGGTCAGCAGCAGGGCTAAATATCCTGGTTCCTTAGGGGTGAAACACAAATCCCTGATCAGAGTCCACCAAAAACACCAACATGAGAGGAAAACGGTAGAGTTGCATCAAAAAGAAATCCAAATAGTGCTAATCGCTGGTGAGTAACGGCTAAAGAGTCCTCATTTCTAGGCTTAATTAGCAGAATCTCTGACTGTAGCATTATTGGAAAATCAGCTTTTCTGATTATTATCAATGGTGCTTAGTGTTTTATCTCAATATGCATTTAATTACAGTTTAGGGGACTGCCACCTCATTGAAACGCACAGATTGTTAAATACAGGAAAAAAAAAATTGCCTTTTCAGTCGAGTCTCTGATTAGAATTGTTTCAAACGGTGCTACAGTTCTCAGTAAATTGAGTTGAACTGCAAAGCTCCGATCCCGACATTGTCAGCCGTGCTTGAAGTAGCAGAAGTGTTCAAAGAAGAAAGATGATCATTATCACCATCTTCATCATCATCATCATCATTTATTAAGAGCTTACATGGAGCAGAAGAGGTTAGTGAGTGCTAGCAAAATTGCCTGAAAGGCGTGTAAAATGGAGTCTGTGTTCTGGAAACTGTCTGACCCTTGAAAGAGAGAGGAATGAATGAAAGAGAAGAGGTTTGAAGATTCAAACTAACAAGTCAAAATCCCATCCTTCAGTAGTCTCTGCAATAGGCTTGTTTGCACCTTTTTTGAGTGGACACAGGTGGGATAGGGAAGCAGCGTAGCTTAGGGGATAGAGCAGTGATTCAGGAGTTCTTCTTCTACCCTGTCACTTGTCCGCTGTGACCTTGGAAAAGTAATCTAATTTCTTTGGGACCTGGTTGCCTCACCTGTAATGATATTTAAATACCTATTCTCCCTGCCTCTTAGAGTGCTGATCCCCAGGTGGGACAGAAATTGTGTCTAACCTGACTTCTTGGTAACTAATTCAGCATGTGGCACATAATAAGCTCTTAACTGCATATTATTATTAGTAATAATCGTTATTTTAGGTGGCGAGGGAAAGTTGAGTCAAAATTGCCCTGAACTCTAAGTCTTGAGAAACAGCTCTACCCTGTAAGCTCTTCTAGACTGTGAGCCCACTGTTGGGTAGGGACTGTCTCTATATGTTGCCAACTTGTACTTCCCAAGCGCCTAGTACAGTGCTCTGCACACAGTAAGTGCTCAATAAATTTGATTGATTGATCTGTGGGCAGGGAATGTGTCTACCAGCTCGGTTGTATTGTCCTCTCCTTAGTGCTTAGTACAGTGCTCTGCACACAAGTGTTCAATATATAATTCTGCTTGATGGACTGGAATGCTACTGCCCTGCACAAAGTCAAAAGAGCCACGTAGTGTCCCAAGCGCTTAGTACAGGGCTCTGCACACAATAAGCACTCAGTAAATCCGATTGATTGCCATACCTATGCATACATAGGCTAATCATGACAACTGTCTCAGTTGTATTTGAGCACTTGCCTTGTGCAGAGCACTATACTAAGCACTTGGGAGAGTACAATTCAACAATGAACAGACACATTGCCTGCCCACAGCGAGCTTACAATCTAGAGGAGTAGATGGACATTAATATAAATGACCAATATGTATGTTAAGTTTATATGGGGGATGAATAAAGGGAGCAAGTCAGGACAATGCAGGAGTGGGAGAAGAGGAAAGGAGGGATTAATCAGAGAAGGCCTCTTGGAGGAGAGGTGGCTCCAATAAGGCCCCTTAGTCTCCCCCTCTAGACTGTGAGCTCGTTGTGGGCAGGAAATATATTTGATGTTATATTGTACTCTCCCATGTACTTACTACAGTGCTTTGCACACAGTAAGTGCTCAGTAAATACAATTAATAATAATAAGGTACAAAGCTTGTCACCATGCAGACTGAAGTCTCACCACCGCTTGGGTTACAGACTTTTCAGGGGAAATTGTCTACTGTTAGTAAGCATGATAAATCAGTGGTATTAATTGAGTGCACTGCACTAAGCATTTAACAAAAACCCTATATGATGATAATGACGAATTAAGGATGACGACCTGAAATTGCCCAGAGTGATTTATCCATGAAGCACTGCCAATTTTTCAGTTTGGAAAATATGAATATGCCCATGCTGGGTGACCGTGGGTGAGTTGTTTACCCAAACTGGGACTAAGTTTCCTCATCTGTAAAAGGGTGGTTCAATATCTGGGGATTCTGACCTGGGTTCTAATCCCCACCTCTCCACTTCTTTGTGGGGTGACTTTGGGGAAAGTCATGTAACTTCTCTGTGCCTCAGTTACCTCATCTGCAAAATGGGGATTAAAGCTGTGAGCCCCATTTGGGATAGGGACTGTGTCCAATCTGATTAGCTTGTATCTACTCCAACACTTAGTACAGTGCCTAACATATGTAAGTGCATAACAAATGCCATAAAAAATAACTGTTCTCCTACCTTTTAAACTGTGAGCCCCATGTGGCTCAAAGATAGTGTTTGACAGTGCCAAGCGCTTAGTACAGTGCTCTGCACACAGTAAGCACTCAATAAATACAATTGAATAAGTGAATTATCTTGTATCTATGTACTTGGCATGTAGTAAGTGCTTTACTAAGGGCCTGGGCCTGAGAGTCAGAGGACCTGGGTTCTGATACCCGCTCTGTCACGTGTGCTGTGTGACCTTGGGCAAATCACTTTACTTCTCTGTGCCTTTTACCTCATCTGCAAAATGGGGATTGAGGTTATTAGCCCCAGTGGGACAGGGACTGTGTCACCCAACCCAGCGCCTAGTAGAGTGCCTGTCATATAGCAAGTGCTTAACAAATACCACAATTGTTATTATTATTATTAAGGGCTTAACAGATGCCACAATTATTATTATTATTAGAGATGTTCCATTTCTGGCTAATGGGAAAGCAATCTGAATACCCATGGGCTCAAATTTGCCTAGCGAAATGTGAACACACCATTGACAAGCGACTGTCCCCCTTCTGCCTCATTTGGGAATTCAGTATGCACAGAGTCATTAAAAATAATATGCACAGCTAAAGATAATAATAATAATAATGGCACTTATTAAGTGCTTACTATGTGCAAAGCACTGTTCTAAACACTGGGGAGGTTACAAAGTGATCAGGTTGTCCCACGGGGGGCTCACAGTCTTAATCCCCATTTTACAGGTGAGGGAACTGAGGCCCAGAGAAGTGAAGTGACTTGCCCAAAGTCACACAGCTGACACGTGGCGGAGCAGGGATTTGAACACCTGATCTCCAATTCCAAAGCCCGGGCTTTTTCCACTGAGCCATGCTGCTTCTCTTAGCAGCGTCTTCATCATTTGAGGCATTCTTTGCCTAGTTATGCCCAGGGCAAGGAGGAGAGGAGTGCTCACCACTTCCATGTGCAGTAGCTCAGGGAGCAAGATTATGAGATCATTGTAAGAGAAGCCACGTGGCTCATTCATCCATTCAGTCGTATTTACTGAGCTCTTATTGTGTGCAGAGCACTGTACTAAGCTCTTGGGAAGTACAAGTTGGCAACATATAGAGACGGTCCCTACCCAACAATGGGCGGCTCAGTGGAAAGAGCCGGGCTTGGGAGTCAGAGGTCGTGGGTTCTAATGCTGCCTCCACCACGTCTGCTTTGTGACTTTGAGCAAGTCACTTCACTTCTCTGTACCTGATTATTTTGTATCTATCCCAGCTTTTAAAACAATGCCTGGCCATAGAAAGTGCTTAAATAATATCATAAGGAAAAAACAAGCAGGAAAAAAAAGCGAAAATAAAACCAAAACCTCATGTGCTGGCGAGGTGGTCAAGAGAAGCGGCCTGGCCTGGAGCCAGGAGACCTGGGTTCTAATCCTGTTCTCTGCCGCATGCCTGCTCTGTGACCTTGGGTAAGTCACTTCCCTTCTCTATGCCTCAGTCTCCTCATCTGTAAAATGGGGATGAGATACATGTTATCCCTCACCCTTACACAGAGAGCCCTGAGTGGTATAGAGACCATGCTGGGCCTGAAGATCTTGTATCTAACTCAGTGCTTACTACAGCACTTGGCCATTAAGATTAAAATGCAAACTCCTGTTACAAACTGCTAATCAGTCAATCAACCACTCAAACAATCAGTGACATTAATTGAGCACTTTATGTGGAGCACTGTACTAATAAAAATAATTATGGTACAAAAGTGCTTACTATGTGCCAAGCACTGTTCTAAGCACTAGGGTAGATAAAATGTAATCAGGTTAGACACAGCCCCTGTTCCACACGGGGTTCACAGTCTTAATCCCCATTTTACAGATGAGGGAACTGAGGCACAGAGAACTGAAGTGACTTGCCCAGGGTCACACAGAAGACACATGGCAGAGCCGGGATTAGAACCCTGGCCCTGATTCCAAGGCCCGTGCTCTATTCACTAGGCTATGCTGCTTCTCTTCTGGGTCCAACCTGATTAGCGAACCCAGTGCTTGGTACAGTGCCTGGCCCATGGTAAGAATTTAACAATTACCATAAAAAATCCAAAGAACAAGCAATTGAATAAATTCAATATGGCCCAAAGGAATTTGAAGTCTTCTATCATTAGTCCCTTCACCATCCAGAGGAGGCTAACATAATTTAATTATACACTCCATACATGAATCCAAGTAAGGCTGTAAGGCTGTGAGGCTAATAGGGCCATCGCAATGCACTGTTTCGGGAAAGTTGTAGGAAAATGATAGAACAAGAGTCTTGAATGACCTTATTTTCCTCCTGGTGACAGTTGTGTCCAGATTAGAGGCTGCTTTGTTTCACTGAGTTTGAAGAGTGCCAAACGTCCAACGTGCTTGGCAAGGCATACATCGAGAGGAAAATATTTCACCACGATGATGTGATCTGGCATCCTAAAGCAGATAACAAATGACATCTTGTCAATGACCTCAATTTATTATTTCCCTCGGCAGTGCAGTGGGGCCACCGAAGAATTCACATTTCCTTTTAGACACGAGTCTGTGCTAAGCAAATTTTGACCACCATGGCTTTAAAACGCCTTTAGTTGTCTCCCTCTCCCCTGACCTCCCAGCTGTCTGCCGTGTACATTATAAAGACAAAGATTGTTTTAAATTTTTCATCGTTTTATTCAATTTCTAATCCAATTACACGAAGGTCTTCCATCACTTCCGTGGCTACGTGCGCTGGAGTTTCAGTGGCTGAAAATTAATCAGGCTCTTTTGGGGCATCGGACTCGGATGCTAAATCACATTACTTGAAAAACAGACATGAAATAGAAGCAAATGAACAAGGAGGGTGTTCCTTTCTGTGCAGTTCCAGTGGGAAACGACTGGTTGTGGGCGTCCGTCCAGTCGGATCTAAGAGTGGTGGCAGACATGGCAAGCTGTCTTACCCTTTCATGTTTCTCATCAACTCTTGAGCCAAATGGATGTCCTTCGCCGCCTTTCATGTTCCTTTTGCCAGTGACATCACCCACGCTTTGCTTCTTTGAATTCTGCCCCGAGCGATGGCTTTCTTGTTGAACTCTTGCGGCTAATAGGCCAATAAGCTGAAAAATGATTTCCACGACACCTCAGTCGGCCTTTTTTGGCCATGAAAAATATTCTCTTCCATCGAGAGGATTGAGATGTTGGCTGTGGGATGCTCATGACTAATAGCTTGTATATGGGCCTCTGAGGAAAGTAAACTGATTTCTCATGGTGAGAAATCTTTCAAGTGCAGATTGGTAGAACTGGTGTTTTCTGAAGTATGTTCAATAATGTTTTTAAGTGGCATTTTGGTGCTGCATAGATCAGTTACCGATGGTTTCAGGATACATCTGTAAACAACAAATACATCTTTTCCCTCTGAGACGGCTGAGCTTCTTTATTCAATATCACAAAGGCTAGGAGGTGCAAAAAGCTTATTCTGTTTTGATCCCTTGACATTTTCTGCCAAATGCTGAGAAGGAATAATGAATTTAGAAATGATTAAAAATCAAAAGCACCAGCACAACTTAGCAAAAGAAGAAAGCACTACTGAGAAACCAAACTGAAATGAGCAAAAACTAAAGCGTCCATTTATTTCTTTAGAAATTGAACTTCTCTGTTCTTTCCAGCTTAACTCTTGAAATGATGTGAACGACTCTTAGTTTAGACTGTTACTTTAGTCTGGGAGCTCTGTGTGGGACAGGTACTCTGTCCAACCTGATTATCTTGTATCAAGGGCTAGTATAGTGCCTGGCACAAAGTAAGCACTTGAAAGTACTGGTATAACAACAATCAATCATATTTATTGAGCATGTACTGTGTACAGAGCACTATACTAAGCGCTTGGGAGAGTACAGTGGGAAGCAGCATGGCATAATGGATAGGGCACGGGCTGGGGGTGGTCAAAACATCATGGGTTCTAATTCCACCTCTGCCACTTGTCTGCTGTGTGACCTTAGACAAGTCACCTTACTACTCTGGGCCTCAGTAACCTCATCTATAAAATGGGGATTCAGAGTGTGAGCCCCACCTGAGACAGGGACTGTATCCAACCCGATTTACTTGTATCCACCCCAGCACTTAGTACAGTGTCTGGCACAAATTAAGCACTTAATAAATACTGTTAGTATTATCATGACATTATTATCATTGCTATACTGTACTCTTGGAAGTTCTGCACACAGTAAGCATGCAATGATTACGGTTGCTTGATTGAACAGGAATTGCATCCCCGTTCTGCAGATGAAAACTGAGGTACAGACAAGTTAAATGACTTGCCCAAGGTCACACAGCAGGAAAGTGGCAAAGCAGGGATTAGAACCCAGGTCCCCACCACGTTGCTTCCCATTTCCATAAGAAACCTTCCTTCCCCGTAAGAGACAGTTATTAACTAATTATCAGAGTGCCTTTGACATTTTTTCAGAATGCTTCTTTTTCCGAGGATAATTGTGGGTTGAAATTAATTCGTGCCCCTCTCCAAATCATGCATATTAAAATGATACTGCCAAGTTGCTTGCCTAGATAATAAGGATCATACTTTGATATTCAGGGGAATAAATTTGGATGAGGAGGAGGAAAAGGACAAGGAGGAGGAGGAAGAAAACAGCAAGGAGAAGGAGGAGATACTCTACACTATTATGCTCATTGTGGGAAGGGAACATCTCTACTAACTGTTATATTGTACTCTCCCAATCACTTAGTACAGTGCTCTGCACACAGTAAGCACTCAATAAATACCATTGATTGAAGATGCTACTGTTGATGATGATGAAGAATGGCTCTCCTCAGGATCAGGCCTGTCCCATTTGCCTCATGTGGGCGGGATTGAGGATAGGCCCCTTGGCTGTGTCTGACCAACACTTTTCAGAGATCCACTGAACCACCTCTCTCCCCAGTAGGTACGTGCCCCAGCTCTTTTCATAGGTTAACTTCAAAAGTGACAAAAATGACATTTAACTTGGGTTGGAATTAGGGGAGTCGGGGCTTCTGGGGCTGCAGTTGGGGTAAGAAGATTTTCAGGAGGCAGACAACCTCTCTCCTGCCTGACTCTGAAAGAAGACCACTTTGTGAAGCCTGTGGCTGCCAATTTTGACATCTGCTGGGATGCCTCCAAACCTAAGGCCCCTTGATTTTTCTCTACTGTCAACTGATGGAGTCTTTAAGTGCTTAGTACAGTGCCAAGCGCTTAGTACAGTGCTCTGCACACAGTAAGTGCTCAATAAATACGATTGAATGAATGAATGTTAAATTCGTGTCTCTGGACACTGCATCCTCAGAGACCATTGAGAAGCAGCATGTCTTACTGGAAAGAACCCAGGCTCGGGAGTCAGAGGTCGCGGGTTATAATTCCGGCTCCGACGCTTGTCTGCTGTGTAACTTTGAGCAAGTCACTTCACTTCTCTGGGCCTCAGTTACTTCATTTGTAAAATGGGGATTAAGACTGTGAGCCCCACTTGAGACAACCTGATTACCTTATATCTTCCCCAGCGCTTAGAACAGTGCTTTGCACATACTAAGCGCTTAACAAATACTATTATTATTATCAAGTACAATGCTCAGCACAGTGTGGCTCAGTGGAAAGAGCCCGGGCTTTGGAGTCAGAGGTCATGGGTTTGAATCCCGGCTCCGCCACATGTCTGCTGTGTGATCTTGGGCAAGTCACTTAACTTCTCTGAGCCTGTTACCTCATCTGTAAATTGGGGATTACGACTGTGAGCCCAATGTGGGACAACCTGATCACCTTGTATTCCCCCCCAGCCCTTAGAACAGTGCTTTGCACATAGTAAGCACTTAACAAATGCCATCATTATTATTATCTAGTCAGTGCTCAAATATGATCAATTAATATAACCCTGTTCTCAGCTTTCTATATATAAATTATTAGGCATAAATGGGCTTGGAGAAATGGGCCCACAAAGATTCCTCTTGCCTTTATGCCCTAGGAACATTCAAAGCCCAGAAGACCTGTCAGTCAATCGAATTCAAATCACTGTAATTGTTGGAAAACTGTTTTGACTTTATCCGGTTTGGGGATTTTCTGCAGGCGATCCCAATTGGTTTGGTAATTGCAGATCCTGATTAATACTGATTGATTCTCATCCCAACTTCACCGTGCTTTATTTACACACTCCTATTTGCCCTATCAGTAATTTATTTTCATGTCTTTTCCTCCCACTTTATACTGTAAATTCCTTGATTTCAGGTAGCAGGTCAACTAACTCTATTGTGCTGTATTCTCCCAAAAGCTTAGAGTGTTTTGGACCCAGAAGGCACTAAGTAATAATAATTATGATATTGGTTAAGCATTTACCACGTGCCAAGCACTGTTGTAGATACAAGTTAATTAGGTTGGACATAGTCCCTGTCCCACATGGGGCTCACACTCATAGTTTCTATTTTACAGATGAAATAACTGAGGCAGAGAGAATCAATCAATCAATCGTATTTATTGAGTGCTTACTGTGTGCAGAGCACTGTACTAAGCGCTTGGGAAGTACAAGTTGGCAACATATAGAGACGGTCCCTACCCAACAGTGGGCTCACAGTCTAGAAGGGGGCGAACGAGAACAAAACCAAACATATTAACAAAATAAAATAAATAGAATAGATATGTACAAGTAAAATAAATAGAGTAATAAGAGAATAGAGAAGTGAAGTGATTTGCCCACTATCACACAGCAGACATGTGGCAGATCTGGGATTAGAACCCAGATCCTCCCAACTTCCAGATCTGTGCCTTGTCCACTAAGCCAGTCTGCTTCTCACTAGATGATGTTGAATTCTGTGAATCTGCCAAGGAATAAAATTGATTGATTAGTCCTCATCCCCCGCATGAAGTAGCACCTATGGTTGCAGGAAGGTAGGGGTGGTGCTACACTGTGACCTACACTTGTCTGCTGTGTGACCTTAAGTAAGTCACTTCACTTTTTCTGTGCCTCCAATACTTCATCTGTAAAATGGGGATTAAGACTGTTAGCCCAATGTGGACTTTACCTGGCCTGATTATCTTGTATCTACCCCAGTGCTTAGAACAGTGCCTGGCACACAGTAAGAGCTTCACAAATACCTTAAAAAAAAAAAAAAGACTGGACCTGGTTCTCCCTTGGATCCAGCCCCATGGAGATTTCCTTCCCTTCCATTTGCTGCTTCCTGTTGCCAAAGTCTATAAATGAACGACCACGCTCTGCTATTCTGGGGAAGGAGATAGCTTAGGGCCAGAGCAGTGCTAAATAAAAACTCTCTGGGCAGCCCAATCAGCCAAGAGCAGTGAGTTTCAGAAGCCCAAACAGTTTCCCATCATAGCGGATTCACAGAGGAAAATTTGCTGTGACTTGTCATCCTGGATGGATTAGAAACAAGAGAAGTTGATTGGGGCAGATTGTTCGGCTGATGACAGGGATATTGGTGAACCTGTTTGTTTGTTTGTTTTTTTGTTTTTCTGGCATGTAGTAAGTGTTTATGTGCCAGGCATTGTACTAAGCACTGGGTTAGTTACAAATTGATCAGATCCGACACAGTCCCCTGTCCCACGAGGGGCTCTCAGTCTTAATCCCCATTGACAGATGAGGGAACTGACACCTAGTGAAGTGATTTGCCCAAGGTCCCACAGCAGACAGGTGGCAGAGCCGAGATTAGAACCCAAGTCCTTCCACTTCAAGGCCCTACTGAGAACTCACCTCCTCCAGGAGGCCTTCCCAGACTGAGCCCCTTCCTTCCTCTCCCCCTTGTCCCCCTCTCCATCCCCCCCATCTTACCTCCTTCCCTTCCCCACAGTACCTGTATATATGTATATATGTTTGTACATATTTATTACTCTATTTATTTTACTTGTACATATCTATTCTATTTATTTTATTTTGTTAGTATGTTTGGTTTTGTTCTCTGTCTCCCCCTTCTAGACTGTGAGCCCACTATTGGGTAGGGACTGTCTCTATATGTTGCCAACTTGTACTTCCCAAGCGCTTAGTACAGTGCTCTGCACACAGTAAGCACTCAAATACGACTGATTGATTGATTGACTCCAAGGCATGTGCTCTACTAGGCCATGCTGCTCGTTTCCTGCCTAGAAGGCAAAGCCCCAAGGCAAACTCTACCTCGAACATATAGAAGCAGTAATAGTACAAGGCCTGAGGCAGAAATATGAAGAGGCTATTTATGTACCTATGTATAATATATTTTTGTTAAGGGCTCTAGACTTTAAGCTCACTTTGGTCAAGGAACGTGTCTGCCAACTGTTGAAGCAGCATGGCTCAGTGGAAAGAGCCTGGGCTTTGGAGTCAGAGGTCATGGGTTCAAATTCCGGCTCCACCAATTGTCAGCTGTGTGACTTTGGACAAGTCACTTCACTTCTCTGGGCCTCAGTTACCTCATCTTTAAAATGGGGATTAAGACTGTGAGCCCCCCGTGGGACAACCTGATCACCTTGTAACCTCCCCAGTGCTTAGAACAGTGCTTTGCACATAGTAAGTGCTTAATAAATGCCATTATTATTATTATTATATCATACTCTTGCAAGTGCTTAGTACAGTGCTCTGCTCCCAGTAAGAGCTCAACAAACACCATTGATAGATTGATGCTATGCAGTGCAGGGGTTGTGTTCACCGCTGAGGGTATAGACTGGTCTTTCAGCTCCATGTCTTTGTCCCCACAAATAGCCACAGCCCCTGTAAGGCCTGTAAAATAAAATTCTTTTTTTCAGTAAAAAAGAATGAACATATTTTAAGGCACTGGTACTCCCAGGTGCTCTCAAAAACTAGCACTGCCGTGTTCCCTCCTGTCACCAAAAGTCACCGCTCCCTGCATACTCTGTTACATGTCAGGATGGGGAAAAAAAGACAGTTCCTCCCATACCCTCTTAACCTCCGCCACTGCTGCGGAGACTTTATCTCTCTTGTGTAATTCATTCATTCAATCGTATTTATTGAGCGCTTACTGTGTGCAGAGCACTGTACTTAGCCCTTGGGAAGTACAAGTTGGCAACATATAGAGACGGTCCCTACCCACCAGTGGGCTCACAGTCTAGAAGGGGGAGACAGAGAACAAAACATATTAACAGAATAAAATAAATAGAATAAATATGTACAAGTGAAATAAATAAATGGCCTGTGATGCATTTTAATGTTGTATGTTTCCTTATGTAACTGTCTCCAATCCCTTCGCCCCCCTGAATCTTACTGGACAGGGACCATGTCTAATTCCCAACTGTGGATTCTCTTGCTTAGTATAGTGACCTGCACTTAATAAATACTTCTCTGCGCCTCAGATTCCTCAATTGTAAAATATGGGTAATAATAGTACTTTTTAAGCGCTTACTATGTGCCAAGCACTGTTCTAAGTGCTGGGGTAGAGGCAAGCTAATCAGGTTGGATGTAGTCCCCTGTCCCACATGTCCCCATTTCACAGATGAGGCAACTGAAGCAGAGAGAAGTGAAGTGACTTGCCCCAAGCAGCAAGGCTTAGCGGAAAGAGCATGGCTTGAGAGTCAGAGGACACGGGTTCTAATCCCAGATCTGCCACTTGTCTGCTGTGTGACCTTGGGCAAGCCGCTTAACTTTTCTGTGCCTCATTTACCTCAGCTGTAAAATGGGGAGTAAGACGGTAAGCCTCACGTGGGACAAACTGATTTCCTTGTATCTTCCCCAGTGCTTAGAACAGTGCTTGGCACATAGTAAATGCTTAATAAATACCATTTAAGAAAAAAACAAACAGGCACAATCTCTGGGGCTCAGAATCTAAGGATGACGAAAATAAGAACGGCCCTAATAATAGCGATTTGCATTTTTCTCAGAGAGCCTTTCATCTCCGCTTGTCAGTTCAACTTTCCTTCAGGGTCTCAAATCTTATTTACTCCTTCCTGATGCCCAAAATGCGTGAAAGGAAATGCCTTGGTTTCGCTGTTATTAGTCAGCATCTTGCCTGTAAATGTCATGACAGATCTTTTCTTTACCAAAACATATTCTTAAGCAAATACTGTACATACGCCTCACTTCTGCATAATTAAAGTCTGTCTCAAAGCAGAAGCCACTAATGCAAATGCTGATTTTACAACGCCAGCAGATGTTGCTGTTGAAAGAACATCTTCCCCAGACTAGCCCCTGCCTCTGACTGCCAGCCAACGAGAGATGCAGGAACGAGTTGGCAGGCTGAAGAGGCTTGTTGCTGAGGTCAACAAATATGTTAACTGCTTGCAAATCTTCAGAGTGTGCATCCCTGAGCCATGCGTTCGTTTTAATGAAATGCAGCGGCTCCCCTTCGATAAACATAATTTTTCTTTGCTAAATTGATTTTAATTTTCTTGATGAATGGGGTTTTTAAAATAAAGATGGAATTTGTGGTTTATGATTCAACCTGTCTAGGAGCTTTGCGACACCATATGGTCAGAGCCCGGAGCGGAAGATGGCTTCTTAAATTTATGAAAATTACAATTTTAACTACGAATTGTAAAACTAAAAGAGGATCTCCTAAAATCAAAATGTCACCAGGCAGTGGGATAAAGCCTGGGGGACTTTAGATTTTCCCTGAAAAGGTGAATGAGGGTTCCGAAGGGGGTCTGCTCTGGGTTCATTCATTCAATCGTATTTACTGAGCGCTTACTGTGGGCAGAGCACTGTACTAAGTGCTTGGGAAGTACAAGTCAGCAACATATAGAGACGGTTCCCTACCCAACAACGGGCTCATTCTAATCCTGGCTCTGCCACTTGTTTCCTGGGTGACTTTGGGCAAGTCACTTAACTTCAGTAGCGTGGCTCAGTAGAAAGGGCACGGGCTTGGGAGTTAGAGGTTATGGGTTCTAATTCCGGCTCTGCCACTTGTCAGCTGTGTGACTTTAGGCAAGTCACTTAACTTCTCTGAGTCTCAGTTACCTCATCTGTAAAATGGGGATGAAGACTGTGAGCCCCCCGTGGGACAACCTGATCACCTTGTAACCTCTCCAGCGCTTAGAACAGTGCTTTGCACATAGTAAGCACTTAATAAATACCATGATTATTATTGAGCAGTTATCGGATCCCAAACAGTGAGTTAATCCATCAGTGGTATGCTTACTGTGTGCAGCGACCTGTACTGAACTCTAATGTGAATTTATGTATTGCTCCCTCTCTCCATGAGGCAGTGAGTCCCATGTGGGACAGGGATTGTCTGATCTGATCGTCCCATAGGTAAAACCGAGCACAGTGATTGGCACATAGTGAGTTTAACAAATACCATAATTATTATTATTACAGTGCTTTGCTCATAGCAAGCACTTACTAAACATGATTATTATTAAACGTGGTATCCAGATCTAGCACCTGAGGAATGACAAAGTTATATTGGACAGGTCTGTCAACTCTCCTGTACCATACTTGCCCAAACACTTGGTTCAGTGTTTGCACAGTATATGTATATGTTTGCACAGTGTATGCACACAGTATGCACTCAGTGAATACCCTTTATTGACATGACAAAGGGAGATTAAGGCAATAGTTTGAATAAGGGTCAAAAGTTCCAATCCAGCCAGACACTGAGTCTCTAGCTATCAAACCCAGCAAACACTGATGATCTTACATGGTACTGTTCAAAAGATATTTTCATCTCAACTTTTATTTTGATCTATTTTTTAAAAATTTCAATTCCGCATGATAACAAGTTGTATAGCTTATGGTATTACTCTGGGAAAATGATTTCCATAAATAAAGCAAGATGCAATGGAAAGGAACATATATAAAGATTAATGCATCAGACTTTTAGGCTTACAGTGACTAACTGTAATTCTTGAGTCTGAAGTTATTGGGAAAAAAATCTCTCTCATGGAAAGCGGCCACAAATCCCCAGCTACCTGGGCAGAAGGAGCAATTTGCTTTCCCTTGACTTAAGAAATTGTGGTTTTATAGCCATTTTCCTTGAGTTTATTGATTTCATATGCAGTTTTATACAATGACATAACGCATGTGGGCTTCAAACACACGCAGACAGAGAGGGTAACTAATGTTTGTGCCATTTGTCAACTTGAAGTAATCAGAAGGACTTAGTTCTGGCTTCAGTGTGCAAAACAGTATGAGGCTTTTCTCTTCCATTACCAGTGCCTTATGGGTAGGAAAGACAAGGATATTATAGGAGAGGGCAAATAGAGAAAAATTAGTCAAGGGTTAAAATTTGGACTTCAAAATAAGCATCTTGCATCTGGAATTCTTGGCTTTGAATGCTGCTTTATTAGCAGTACACAGCCACATAAGGGTTATGTTCCTTAAACATAGGGCTGCATCATGAATAGATGTAGCTTGGGGTCTCTTTTCCTCTACTCATTTTACAGAGGAGGGAACTGAGGCACAGTGAAGTGACTTGGATAAGGTCACACAGCTGACAGGTGGGAGAGCTGGGATTAGAAACCAGGTCTGTCCGATTCCCAGGCCCACGTTCTATCTGCTAGGCCATGCTGCTTCTCTTCTGGAGCACTTACTATGTGCAGAGTACTGTATTAAGCACTTGGAAAGTACAGGGTAGCAGAATCGGGAGACATGTTCCCCACTCATAATGAGCTTACAGTCTAGAGGTGACTAAGGTTATAAGGGACTGTCACATCTATAAAGTAAATAATATATGATCCAACTTCTTGTTGGATGCAGAGTTTAGCTGTTCAAAGATCAGAGGACAGCAAAGGCTACCACTTGTTTCGCATCCTTCTCTTGTAATTTGATAGTATTAAGTACTTACCATGCGCCAAATACTGGAGTGGATGCAGGATAATCAGGTTAGACATGGTCCTTGCCTCAGATGTGGCTCAGACCCTAAATGAGAGGAAGAACAAGTATTTCATCACTCTTTTACAGATGAGGAAACTGAGGCACAGAGAAGTTAAATGACTTGCCTAGGGCAACACCACCTGCTCTGCTCGTTGTCTGCTGTGTGACCTTGGGCAACTCATTTCACTTCTCTGCACCTCAGTTACCTCATCTGTAAAATGAGGATTTGTACTGTGAGCCCATGTGGGACAGGGATTGTGTCCAATCTAATTAACTTTTATCTACTTCAGTTCTTAGAACGGTGCCGGCACATAGTAAGTGCTTCACTGATAGCTTTAAAAAAAGTGGTAAAACTGGGATTAGAAGTCAGTCAATCATATTTATTGAGCTCTTATTGTGTGCAGAGGACTATACTAAATGCCTGGGAGAGCGCAATTTAACATAACAAATCCCCTGCCCACAAGAAGAAGCCAGATTTCCTGACATCCAGGCCCACGCTTTTTCCATTAAGCCAAGCTGCTTCTCAAGGCAGTTAATTCCCATTCCTCATTCCTTGTTTCCATTCTCCTGCTATTTTTAAAACCTTTTCTCTTGTCTTAGTGAACTAATCAATAAAATGGAGACAATATCTCCCAATCTTTTTTCTTATCTTTTTAATGTGATTTAAAATAAAACATCTTATACCTTACCATGGAGGTCAGGGATATGCAGCATAAATCTTCCGATGAAACTATGCTCATATGGAAAATGCCAGCGTCAGGGAACTTTGCAGTTAAAGAAATAAATTACCAGAACCATACTGATGGAGTTCAAAGAGCAGATGAGCCTGCTGGATGATGATCTAGGGGCAGAATGGCAAGAGCACTTTCATTCATTCATTTATTCAATCGTATTTATTGAGCGCTTACTGTGTGCAGAACACTGTACTAAGCGCTTGGGAAGTACAAGTTGGCAACATATAGAGACAGTCCCTACCCAACAGTGGGCTCACAGTCTAGAAAACGTAGCACTTAGCTAACACACTTAACACACTTAGCACTGTGGATTCTGGGAGTAAGGTGGCAGAGGAATTATGGCTAAGGGGGGCCTGCTCTCTCTTGTCACTCCCTCTGGAGTCATTTCAGGAATACCTGGACCCTGTTTAACTTCCTAAATAGATCAGTCATGCTTATTCAGTGCTTATCGTGTGCAGGGCACTGTAACTGAGTGCTTGGGGGACTACAATATCACAGAGTTGGTAGACCCATTCCTTGCCCACAAGGAGCTTTTACGGCCTAGAGGGAGAGGCAGATATTCATATAAATAGGACAATTATGATTCTAAACCGAAGTGCTTTGGGGCCTGCGGAAGGGGTGAATGAAGGGAGCAAATCAGGGTGACGCGGAAGGAAGTGGGAGAAGAGGAAAGGAGGGCCTCAGGATCAGCAGACTGGGGACATTCTCCTCGGTGGATCCCAAATCCCCACATTCCTGTTTCTGCTACTGTTTCTCCTCAAAAGTCCAGGGGTTCATTCACAAATTAAGCAGTGTGGCTCAGTGGAAAGGCCCGGGCTTTGGAGTCAGTGGTCATGGGTTCAAATCCCAGCTCTGCCCATTGTCCACTATGTGACTTTGGGCAAATCACTTAACTTTTCTGTGCTGCAGTTCCCTCATCTGTAAAATGGGGATGAAGACTGTGAGCCCCCCATGGGACAACCTGATCACCTTGTAACCTCCGCAGCACTTAGAACAGTGCTTTGCACATAGTAAGCGCTTAATAAATGCCATCATCGTCATGCAGTTGTATTTATTGAGTGCTTACTGCGTGCAAAGCGCTGTACCAAGCGATTGGGAAAGTACAATATCAACAGACACATTCCCTGCCCACAACAAGTTTGCAGTCTAGAGGGGGAGACAGACATTGATATAAATAAGCACATGAATTACAGATATAATAAATTCTTCGAATTGCGAGTCGAAAACAACTCCGTGGACACACCCTCTTCAGGACTTCCCATCTTCTTTCACGAAGTCGTCCTGGTATGTGTATGCATAGAGCTTTCGTGGTAAAGATATGGAAGTAGTTTATCCTTGCCTTCTTCTGTGCAGTAAAAACTTGAGTCTCTGCTGTCGTCTTTAGTCAACTTTTGACCACTTGATGATCCCCATTTGACTCTTCCCCATGCCTCCGTTGCCCAGCATAGGTGAATCGACTTTGACGCTTCAGCTTAAGCCTTTCCATTATGGGTAGCCCTATATGGTATAGCTCTAAGCTTCTGCTTTGTGACCTTGGGCAAGGCACTTTACTTCTTTGTGCTTTCGTTACCTCATCTGTAAACTGGAGATTAAGACTGTGAGCCCCATGTGGGACAACCTGATTTGTGATTTATTGGGCTGTGGTTACACTGGAATATGCCTAAACAAACTAAGTGACTGACTCCAGGCTTGACTTTAACAAGCAAGGGTGCTGACATGATCTGTCTCGTTTATTTTTTTAAGAGAAAAATAATAATGATGATGATGATGGTATTTGTTAAGCACTTACTATGTGCAAAGCACTGTTCTAAGCGCTGGAGAGGGACAACCTGATCCCCTTGCATCCCCCCAGCGCTTAGAACAGTGCTTTGCACATAGTAAGTGCTTAACAAATGCCATCATCATTATTATCATTATTACTCCAGCGCTTAGAACAGTGCTTTGCACATAGTAAGTGCTTAACAAATGCCATCATCATCATTATTATTATTACTCCAGCACTTAGAACAGTGCTTTGCACATAGTAAGTGCTTAACAAATGCCATCATCATCATTATTATTATTGCTCCAGCGCTTAGAACAGTGCTTTGCACGTAGAAAGTGCTTAACAAATGCCATCATCATCATTATTATTATTACTCCAGTGCTTAGAACAGTGCTTTGCACATAGAGCTTAACAAATGCCATCATCATCATTATTATTATTATTACTCCAGTGCTTAGAACAGTGCTTTGCACATAGTAAGCACTTAACAAATGCCATCATCATTATTATTAAAGCAAGAGGTTTTCTGCCAGGCTTCACCACTCTGCACTTGATAACCTTTTATCCGCATGCTTTCTGAGAAGCAGCATGGCCTCGTGGAAAGAGCCTGGGCCTTAGAGTCAAAGGACCTGGAATTTAATCCTGGCTCTGCCTCCATTCATTCATTCAGTTGCATTTACTGAATGCTTACTGTTTGCAGAGCACTGTACTAAGCTATTGGGAGAGTACAATACAAAAATAACCAGTCATATTCCCTGCTCACAACGAGCTTACAGTCTAGACAGAGAGGAGACAGACATTAATATAACAAAGTAAATTACAGATATGTTATCAGCTGTATAACCTTGGGCAAGTTTTCTATGTCCCAGTTTCCTCATCTGTAAAATGGGGTTTTAATAATAATAACAATGGCATTTATTAAGCGCTTACTATGTGCAAAGCACTGTTCTAAGCGTTGGGGAGGTTACAAGGTAACCTTGCACAGGGGGCTGCGTCCAAGCCGATTATCTTGTATCTACCTCAGCAATGAGTACAGTGCCTGGCACATAGTAAGTGATTAATAAATACTCTTTTTTCTTCAAATGCCGTCATCTTTTCCAACCCAGGGCGACTCCATAGACACACCCTCTTCAGAATGTCCCATCTTCTTTCATAAAGTCATTCCAGTATGTGTCCTTAGAGTTTTCTTGGTAAAGATATGAATGCGGTTGACCACTGCCTTCTCCTGCAAGGGAAAACTTGTCTTTGATCAATGTTTTGTTCACTTGATCACCCGCCTTTGACTCTTTCCCGAACCTGCGCTGCCCAGCACAGGGGAATCAACTTTGTCTGACACTTCAGCTTAGACCTTTCCATTATGGGTAGCCCTATATCGCATAGCCCTAAACTTCCTCAGTGTACACAGAATCTCCTACCACAATAAAGCATCGATTCATAAGAGGGTAATAAATACTACAGTTTATTTTTATTTCACCCTAGTTCACGAGACACTGACCAAGGCACTTCCGACTCATTCCGGCTGACTCTTGTAGATCTCCATTCTCCGGCAATTTCCTTTCCTTCCTTGCAGACTTCAATAAAGCAAGCTCCCCAAAGTCAATAGGAATCAGTCTCTCTAACCGTGTAATCTTCTTAGAAAACAAGAAGGTTGGCTTGGCACAGGGACTTTTCATCAAATAGGAAATCTTTTAATAGGTTGGAGTAAAATGAAGTCTATCAGAAAGCAATTATTTACTTGGGAATTGGAACATTTTCTGCCTATCCCGTTTCTGAAGTAAATAGGAGCAGTTCTGAAAAGCAGTCATTACATGGAAATGAGAAACCGGTCCTGCTTTTATGATCACAAATTATCTTTTCCTTATGGTATGGATTTCTTTGAAAGAGAACAACAACAGCCACTGTGGATAACCCAAGTAACAGTGTATTGAGTCATGCTCTGTTCACTCACAAATTCCTTTTTCATTTTTTTCTTGACCATTTACTGTACGCAGAACACTCTACCAAGAGCCTAGATTCTGTCGTGACCCTGCTGAGAGACCTTGGGCATGCCACTAACTTCTCTGGGCCTCAGTTCTCTCATCTGCACAATGGGGACTCAATGCCTGTTCTCTTACTTAGACTGTGAGCTCCACGGGGGACCTGATTATTTTGCATCTTCCCCAACACTTAGTAATAATAATGGTGATGGTATTTATTAAGCACTTGCTATGTGCCAAGCGCTGTGGTAGATACAAGGTAATCAGGTTGTCCCAGGTGGGGCTCACAGTCTTCATCCCCATTTTACAGATGAGGGAACTGAGACACAGAGAAGTTAAGTGACTTGTCCAAAGTCACACAGCTGATAAGTGGAAGAGCTGGGATTAGAACCCACGACCTCTGACACTCAAGCCCATGCTTTTTGCACTAAGCCACGCTGCTTTCACTGCCTGACACATAGTAAATGCTTAAGGAATGTTACTGTGCTGCAATATAATTGTGCGAAAATACAGTAAGTAGACCTGATCCCTCTACTCCTTACAATCAGGATGTGGAAAGGATTTTCCTTTCTTGATGATTTTATCTTTCACCCGCATGCACTGATTAAATTTCACTGCAAGTGATACCACTTTTATATCGAGAGGTCAGCTCTACATATGGATTGCGTTAATGTAGAATTCATCGATTGGGCAATTTCAGGAAAGTATCTTTCCATCAGTTTCTTCATAATAGGAATTTTTCAAACCAGCACTAGAAATAGTAATAATGGTAGTTGTATTACTAGCAACGGTAATTATGGAGTTTTCAAAGGGTGTAGTGAACAGTATTTAGGACTTGGGAAAGTACAAACAGAAGCATAAGATTTACTTTCTTCCCAAGAGGAGCTTACACCCCAACAGGAGAGACAGGCATACAAATATATATGACTGAAATCCAAAATCGAATGCTCAGTCGAATAGCTGAATGGCTATTCATATTGAGGTTCAAAAGCCTAAAAGCAATTTGAATGAGCAAGTGAATAATCAATCAACTGTATTTGTTATGTGCTTGGGGGAGTACACTCCAAAAGCTTCGTATAGTGCTCTGCATACAGTAAACACTCAATAAATACGATTGAATGAATGAAATCGAGTTGGTAGACATGATTCCTGCTCTCAAGGAGCTTACATTCTAGAGAAGCTTGCAGTTTAATGAAAAGAGCAAAGAGCTAGACATTGTTCAAATGAATCAAAGGTAATTTTGAAATACGGGACCTGTCCCAAATTCCTTTATGCATTTCTGTCCTCAGATTGATCAGTTGAAAGTATTTATTGAGCACTTACTATGTTCAGAGCACTGTACTTAGCCCTTGGGAGAGTACAATACAACAGAATCTAATGAAAGTGATAGGTTGAAATACTTTAATGAATAGAAAGGCTCCAGATATGAAATTCGTGGCAGGCTTGGAACCTAGGCTGACTCTTAGAAATCCAGAATCAAAAATCTGTGACATCAATAGAAGTTATGACCCTTACTTGTCTCTAAGATGGATAATTTTCCAATCAATTTTCCATCCGTGGAATCCTATGTACATAATACTATAATAATAATGATGGCATTTATTAAGCGCTTACTACATTCAAAGCATTGTTCTAAGTGCTGAGGAGGTTGCAAGGTGATCAGGTTGTCCCATGGGGGCCTCACAGTCTTAATCCCCATTTTACGGATGAGGTAACTGAGGCACAGAGAAGTTAAGTGACTTGCCCAAAGTCACAGCTGACAGTTGGCGGAGCCAGAATTTGAATCCATGATCTCTGACTCCAAAGCCCATGCTCTTTCCATTGAGCCACGTAGATTCCAGCCATAGAAACTCCTGCAATTATTTGGGTCAAGATGCAAGCCACACTTCCGAAGTTGTCAAAGGGCAACTGTAGCTTTTACAAGCTATGAGTCGACTTCTTTATTAAAAATTAAGCTCTTCTCTACTCCATAGTTTAATGCTGTGGGAAACTTTCCATTCTGTAATTTTCCTAATGGAGCTGTAGCAATTCTGTGACTCAGAACCGTGGAGCGGTGATTAGTCAAAATCTCCTGTGGATTCCCATTCCCTTGTGAAGTGTTTTCAGCCTGAGTTCCATTCTATACTCGGTTAAGCAATTTTGCAGCAAAATCTTCAACTCGATAAATTTGATTGTGAGAAAACAGAGGAGCATTGCTTGCTTTCCTTTGTCCATTGTGCTAAGTGATTAACTACATTTGACCTGAGAAGTGTTGGTTTTGCTATCATCTTCCAGAAGCCTTATAACAACCAGGGAGATGACTGAGTGCATAATGAGACCATAAGATACGAATATATTTTTCAGTAAGGAAAGCTGGTTCTATTTTTGTACACATATTTGAAGGCAGTGATACCTTCTTAGCTCTTCATCTATAATAATGATAACAATAAGTATTGATAAAGTGTTCACTCTGTACTAAACACTGTTCTAAGCCCCTGTCTAGATACTAAAATAACTGTGGTATTTGTTAAGCACTTACTATGTGACAGACACTGTACTAAGTGCTGGGGTGGATACAAACAAATCAGGTTGGAGACGACCCCTGCCCTCTGTGGGGCTCACGATCTTAATCCCCATAGTACTGATGAGGTAACTGAGGTCCAGAGAAGTAAAGTGACTTGCCCAAGGATACACAGCAGACAAGTGGTGGAGCAGGGATTAGAACCTATGACCTTATGATGATGATGATGATGATGGTATTTGTTAAGCGCTTACTATGTTCCAGGCACTGTACTAGGTGCTGGAATGGATACAAGCACATCAGGTTGGATGCACACCCTGTCCCATGTGGGGCTCACAGTCTCACTTCTCATTTTACAGGTGATGTAACTGAGGCCCAGAGAATAAAAATGATGGTATATAAGCGCTTATTATGTGCCAAGCACTGTTCTGAGCACGGGGTCTGATACAAGGTAATCAAGTTGTCCCACATGGAGCCCACAGTCTTCATCCCCATTTTACAGATGAGGTAACTGAGGCCCAGAGAAGTTAAGTTACTTGCCCAAAGTCACACAGCTGACAAGTAGCAGAGCCAATGGCCAGAACCCATGGCCTTCTACTCCTGGGCCCGTGCTTTCTACCTAATCAGGTTGGCCCAGACACTGTCCCTCATGGTGCTCTCACTCTAAGAGTTAGAAGAGGCATTGAGTCCCTGTTTTAAACTTGAGGAAATAGAGTCCCAAAGAAGGGAAGTGACTTGCCATTTGGCAGACAAATGGCAGTACTGGGATTCGAACCCAGGTCCTCAGACTCCCAGGCCCAAGCTCTTTCCACTAACACATGCTGAGAGGGCTAGTCGAGGGCCCTGAGAACCACCGACAGGAGCCATAACTTGAAAACCAGAGCATTGGGCAGCTATTTGACCTCTTGGTGTTCAGTACAGTACTCTGCACACAACAAGCACTTAAGAAATTCTATTATGACATGAAGGAGTGGAGTGCTGTGGCCTCAACTTCTTTTTCAAAAGATAATGTCATAAAGATCTGGAAGGATCTTTGTTCCTTCCAGAAAGCCGTTATGGAAAGCGAAGATTTTCTTTTGCTTTATAACAGGCGAATCCTGTCCAAGATATTTCCAGAGAGCGAGAGAGAGAGCAATACTTCATTGCTGAGAGAAAATAATAGCCATCACAAGAGCCAAGTACCCTGAGGCTTTCTACCAGCTGAGCGGTGATTCCTCTCAGTCCCTTGGGGTTTTCCTGGGGACCGAAGTGGAAAATGAGTGGGAGAAAGAAACCAGATATAAAGATAGAACTATGTGGGTTCACTCGCACACCCAACTTTGCAAGCTCAAAAAAAACTTAGGGTGCTAGAGAAACTTTGTCAGCCCACATTCAACACCCGCTGCTGCTATTCTCCAGCTCCCTAAAGATAGAAAGACCATGACCCACTCTTTTTACAATCTGCCCATCTGAACCCCCCTCCTTATCATATCTGGGGCTCCAATCCATCTGTCTTTTTCCCCTCCCACCAGGCTCCTCCTAGAAGAATTAGAAAAGCAGAGTGGCTTAGTGGAAAGAGCACGGGTCTCGGAGTCAGAGGGCCGAGTTCTAATCCCGGCCCCGCCACTCGTCTGCTGTGTGATTTTGGGCAGCCACTTGATTTCTCTGTGCCTCAGTTCCCTCACTTGGAAAGTGGAGGTTAAGATTGTGAGGTCCACGTGGGAGGGGAACTGTGTCCAATCTGATTATCTTCTATGTACCCTAGGTTTTGAACAGTGCCCGGTACATAGTAAGGGATTAACAAATAGCATTTAAGAAAAAAAATTCCAAACCAGAGCCAAAACCAGGGTGGCCATTAGAGGAGAAGCTTTGAAGAGAAACTGTTCTGGATGCTACTGATGGATCCTTAGAATTAGTCCTTCGGGAGTGGGAGGTGGGGGAAGGTGTGTTGTTGGTTTTTTTTTTGTTTGTTCCCAATGGAGGTACAAACTCTGGGAATTGAAGGAGACAGTAACAACAGCAAGATTCCCTGGCTACCCTGCTCTATTCCTGCTCCATAGAGTTATTCTCCCTGCAGTTAAAGCTGAAGCACCATGTCTTATTATTAATAATAATGATAATAATTTTGGTATTTTCAAGTGCTTACTTTGTGCCAGACACTGTACTAAGTCCTGGAGTGGATACAGACAAATCGGGTTGGGCACAGTCCCTGTCCCACATGGCAGTCTCAATCACCATTTTGCAGATGAGGTAATCGAGGCATACAGAAGCAAAGTGACTTACCCAAGGTGACACAACAGACAAGTGGCAGAGCCGGGATTAGAACCCATGACTTTCCAACTCCCAGGCCCCTGCTCTATCCTCTAGGCCATGCTGCTTCTTTAGTGGAAAGAGCAGAGTCCCGGCAGTCAGAGGATCTGGTTTCTAATCCTAGCTCCGCCACCCTCTAGACTGTAAACTAGTTGTTAATAATAATAATAATAATAATGGCATTTATTAAGCACTTACTACGTGCAAAGCACTGTTCTAAGCACTGGGGAGGTTACAAGGTGATCAGGTTGCCCCACGGGGGGCTCACAATCTTATTCCCCATTTTACAGATGAGGTACCTGAGGCACAGAGAAGTGAAGTGACTTGCCCAAAGTCACACAGCTGACAATTGGCGGAGCCGGATTCAAACCGATAAACTCTGACTCTAAAGCCCGGGCTCTTTCCACTGAGCCACGCTGCTAGTTGTAGTCAGGGAGTTTGCCAATTGCTATAGTGCACTCTCCCGAGCACGTCGTACAGTGCTTTGCACACAGTGAGTCCTCAATAAATGTGATTGAATGAATGAACTTATCCACTGTGTGATCTTGGGCAAGTTCTCTGTGCCTCAGTTGCCTCATGATTAAATCCGACTACCTCCAATTTAGAATGTGAGACCCACATGGGATGGGGACTGTGTCCAAAATAATAAACTTATATCTACCCCAGTGCTTAGAACAAGTCTGGACACACAGTAAGCACTTACAATTACTCTTTGTCAAACACTCTACGAAGTGCTTGGGAGAGTCAAAGAAAGTTATAAGACGTGAATCCAGCCCTCAAGGAGTTTAGGTCTATACTCTGTCTTGTCTTATGCCGTTGAGTTGTTTCTGACCCAAAGCGACAACGCAGACACAATCTCCCAAGACACCCCTCTCACCATCTGCAGTCGTTCTGGTATTGGATCCCTGGAGTTTTCCTGGTCGAAATCTGGAATTGGTTTTGGCATAGTGCCGCTACCGCCCTGCACAGGTGAATTTTGACTTGTAACAGATGGTCTTCCACTTGCTAACCACTGGCCAAGCTAGGAATGGAAAGGACAGGCCTCTGCTTGACTCTCCATCCCTTGGCCAAGATTGGTGGAGGACTGGAACTCTCCAGTTGTGACCCTGAGAGGGGCCATACCCTTTAAGGACTTGATATTCATCCCACTTTCAGCCTGAGAGCCTATATCTATATCTATATATATATATCTATATATACTTTTAATACCTTATACATATAAGGTGTAGATGTATATATACATATAAGGTGTAGATGTCATTCCCAAAGTGTACTTGATTCTTTTCATTTCTGACTCACCTGAAGCCATGTTCTGAGGTCATAATCGAATGTCAATGCAAGGGTTTTTTGTTACCAAGCCCCTTAATCCCTACCTAGTGGCAGAACTCGGAGACCCTCATAAATATATATATATATATATCTGTAATTTGTTATAATAATAGCATTTATTAAGCACTTACTATGTGCAAAGCACTGCTCTAAGTGCTGGCAAGGTTACAAGGTGATCAGGTTGTCCCACAGGGGGCTCACAGTCTTAATCCCCATTTTACAGACGAGGTAACTGAGGCCCAGTTAAGGTAAGTGACTTGCCCAGAGTCACACAGCTGACAATTGGTGGAGTCTGGATTTGAACCCGTGACCTCTGACTCCAAAGCCCGGGCTTTTTCCACTGAGCCACGCTGCTTCTCTGTTAATATTAATATCTGTCACCCCCTGTAGACTGAACACTACTTCAGAACTCTACTCTCCCAAGAGCTTGGTAAAGTGCTCTGCACACAGTAAAAACTACTGATGGCTTTAAGCTGTGTGGCCTAGTGGAAAGAGCATAGATCTGGAACCCAGAGGCCCTGGTTCTAATCCCAGCTCTGCCACTTACCTGCTGTGTGATGTTGGGCAAGTCACTTACCTTCTCTGGGCCTCAGTTCCCTAATCTGCGAATTCAGAATTCAATACATGCTCTCCCTCTTACTTAGACTGTGAGCCTCACGTAGAAACTGATTATCTTCCATCTACCCCAGCACTTAGTACAGTGCTTGACACATGGCAAGTGCTTAACTGTTATTATTATTATCTGTGCCTCAGTTTCCTCATCTGTATAATGGGCATTCAATTCCTGTTCTCCATCCTACTTAGAGTGTAAGCCCCAGATGGAATCTGTTGATGTTTCAACTCTCCCATGGCTTAGTACAAGGCTTGGCATGTAGTACGCATTTAACAATTATCTTTATTATTGTTATCATCATCAATACTTTACAGTCTTGAGGGGATGGCCAACATGAAATAATTTACCAATAAAGGGGAATACTCTTTTTTTTCAGAAAGGGGAAAGTCAATCAATGTGGCATTTATTGAGTGCCTACTCTGTGCAGAATATTATATTGAGTACTTGGAAGAGTATAATAGAGTTAGTAGACATGCTTCTTGCTCTCAGGGAGTTTCAATCTATTTCACCCGCGCAATTTTAAAGGGAAAATTAGGTGGCAATTAAGTGTGTAAAGAGAATTCTTGCAAATAATTTTTGCTTAGAACAGTACCTGGCACATAGTAAGCAACAGGTTAATAGCTTAATAGTACAAATACCATGAAAAAATAAAATTAGAAAACAGAGATCTGGGAATACAGATGGTATATGCAGAGGGACCATTCTCTTCTTCACCGAGGCTGTGAAGAATAATCCTGATAGAATTCATAGCTCCCAGAGGTTTTGCTCAGGGATTGGAACTGTCATTCCCCATCCATCCGATTTCATTACAGAAGCCTGGAAAGTGTACTTGATTCTTTTCATTTCTGACTCACCTGAAGCCATGTTCTGAGGTCATAATCGAATGTCAACGCAAGGGTTTTTTGGTACCAAGCCCCTTAATCCCTACCTAGTGGCAGAACTCGGGGACCCTCAAAAAACCAGATTTCCTGAACAGGTTCTCTTCTCTAGGTCAGAACCCTCATAGGAAAATCCCCCTGAAGTAAGGCTCTTTTGTCTTTCTTTGCTGAATTGTCACAGCACAAGGAATGAGTCCCTGTTCATCTTGAGCACTGTATGCTCGTCAGATGAGAAAAGCCTCTGATAAAACATCAATATCAGATCTTTCACTTCCTCAAACTAGGAATGCTGTCTCTCCCGTGAAACTTGTTTTAGCCTTTGAGAGAACATTTTGAAAACCAAGTAAAACCAAAGGTATTTGTGCTTGTGTGTGTTTGTGCATGAACGTGCACATGGAGGTATAGATAAAAGCAAAGATCTAATAATGATAATAATAATTGTGACATTTGTTAAACACTTACTATGTGCCAGGCACTGTACTAAGCGCTGGGGTAGATACAAGTAAATCAGGTTGGACACATCCCCTGTCTCACATAATAATAATAATGATGGCATTTGTTAAGCACTTACTATGTGCAAAGCACTGTTCTAAGCGCTGGGGAGGAAACAAGGTGATCAGGTTGTCCCACATAGGGCTCACAGTCTTCATCCCCATTTTACAGATGAGGGAACTGAGGCACAGAGAAGTTAAGTCAATTGTCCAAAGTCACCCAGCTGACAAGCAGCGGTGCCAGGATTAGAATCCATGACCTCTGACTCCCAATCCCGGGCTCTTTCTACTAGTCCATGCTGCTTCTCCACTCACCTCTAGTCAGACATCAATTTTACCACCTTGGCCCTGCTGCATACATGCAGTTAAAAATCAAACAATCCTGTGGCCCAGATTATTCTGTGGCAGAGTTGAGGAAGGCGGGAGGATTACTGAAAATGGAAGCAAATTTGGCTGCCTCACATGCACAGCAAGGGCTACGGGGGCTTTTGTGTATGGAAGGCGGTTATTTTGATAAAATCTAGTTTGGTATCCATCTTATCGTTCAAAGCAGCAAACGTCTTGAGTAGGTCAGGAGATATCCCACCTCTCCTGTGATGTGACTGATTGCTTGCCTTCTGAGGGCAATCCTGCCCCATTGAGATGCTCAGCAAAACTGGGGGAGGTAAAATTGTTATTTAACGATATTTGTTAACTGCTTTCTGTGTGCCAGGCACTGTACTAAGAACTGGAGTAACGTTTGGGTTAATCAGGTTGGATACAGTTCCTGTCCCATGTGGATCTCACAGTTTTAATTCCCATTTTACAGATGAGGTAACCGAGGCACAGGGAATTGAAGCGACTCAGCCAAGGTCATACAGCAGACAAGTAGCAAAGCTGGAATTAGAACTCAGGTCCTTCTGACTTCAGGCCCATGCTCTAACCACTCGAGACACTGCTTCATATTTTGAACTCATTATCTCAATCTCTTTCTCCCACTCCTTTTTTTCTCTTTCTCTCCATCTCTCTCTCCCCTGTCATTCTCTATCTCTCTTCTTTCTCTCTCCATTTTCTTTCCTCTTTCACTCTCTCCCTCCTGAAATTCATCCTGAAACGGTCATGATTGCAGGCATGACAAGGAATATTAAAAAGTTTGGGGATTTTGGAATAAGTATCATTGCTCATTCCTCATGACCTGTGCATTTTGGAGTGCTTTAGCATTTTCTTTGTTTTGCCTCAGTAACTCTTATAAAAGTTGAAACTCTGAGTGGTTTTTGTCTCTTGGAAATTGAGGCACTGTCATCAATTTTCTCCATCACCCACATAAAGATTTTAAATGTTTTCCCTTTGGTTTTTCACAGCCACATATAAGTCTGGAAGGGTGCACTTCAACAGCTTAAGGAGCTATTTCTATCAGTATAACTGCAAAACTGACATGTATATTAAAATGTGAAACAGGGAAAAAAAAACAAGGACAGGAGTGAAGGATGGAAGGAGGAATCTGGGCTTTTTCAAGTACTGAGGAATCATTCAAAGATCTATCATCCTTTCAAAAGATACATAAGCCGCATCATCTAAGAGAAATCCTGAATAGGTAGGGTTTCCACTGGGTGCATTCAGATTGGCTCACTGTAGCTTATTTGGTAAATAACTGCAGGTATTTTTTTCTAAATTATTCCGAATTCTTCTCCACCGTAGTCAGCTTCATTTCCAAGTCTGATGGGCCCCCATGAACTTCGTTCCACCCTCCTTGCAACTCATGTATATTCATTCAATTGTATTTATTTAGTGTTTTCTGTGTGCAGAGCACTGTACTAAGCGCTTGGGAGAGTACAACACAATACTAGACAGACCCATTCCCCGCCCATAATGATCTTACAGTCTCGGTATTTTGTTTTGCTGAATTTGTTTGCTTTGGTCACTGTTTTGTAACTATTTTTATTTGTCTCTATCACTAGCGTGGGAACTCCTTTAGTCCAGGGAATGTGTCTTTATTATTCTATACTTCCCAAGTGCCCCTCAACAAGCAGATGGTCAATAAATACCCCTAAAACTCCTCTTCTTCCTCTTCCAAGAAGAGGTATGACCCGGGAGTCAGAGGCTCTGGGTTCTAATCCCACCTCTAACACACACCCGCAAGCCCTAGGAGATAGACCCCAGGCCTGGTAATCCTGACTCCACTTCTCATCAGCTGCGTGACCTTGGGAAAGTTACTTTGCTTCTCGTGCCTCAGTTACCTCATCTGTAAAATGGAGATTAAGACAGTGCTCGGGAGATACAAAACAGAGAAGTCACATGGCCCCTGCCCACAGAGAGCTTCCACCTTAATGAGGAAAAGACAGAAAAAAGGAATCAAAGTAATTGAATAATATATATATGAAGTGCTCTTTCCACTAGGTATACTGCTTCCAATAGTACTTATAATAGTATTAGTAAAGAGAAGCAGCATGGCTCAGTGGAAAGAGCCCGGGCTTTGGAGTCAGAGGTCATGGGTTCAAATCCTGACTCCACCACTTGTCAGCTGTGTGACTTTGGGCAAGTCACTTCACTTCTCTGTGCCTCAGTTACCTCATCTGTAAAATGGGGATGAGGACTGTGAGCCCCCCGTGGGACAACCTGATCACCTTGTAACCTCCCCAGCGCTTAGAACAGTGCTTTGCACATAGTAAGCACTTAATAAATGCCATTATTATTATTAATGGCAGTAGTAGCATTACTTGTAATGGGGTAGTTGTGGTAATAATAGGAGTATTTATGGTGTTAGTAATAATAGTTATAGTCATAGTGGTAGTAATAGTAACATTACTGAGTGCTTACTGTGTACTGAGCACTGTACTAAGCGCTTGGAAAGTACAATTCAGCAACAAATAGACAATTTCTGCCCACAACGGGCTCAGTAATAATAGAATAGAAGTGGTAGTAATAGTCACAGTAGTGCTACTGCTACTTGTACAGCTTTGTGTTCTTGATTTTGTAATCTTTGTGTAATAAATATTTCCATATCCCTTCTACTGTGATAGCTTTTTACACGCTCTAGTCTGTGGGGAGAAAAGCAGGATTTGAGCTCCTCAAGGACATGGTTTATCCCTTGAAGTGCCTCACAGCACTTAGTACAGAAGAGTGCTTAATGTAGCTACTCACTGTTTATTCTGTACTGTTAAATTACTTATTCATTCACTACTGCTCTTTCTGGTCTGTTTTTCCTCTTATCTGTAAATCATTTTGTGACTGCTAGGTTGAAAGATCCTTGAGCATACCTCTACAACCCTCTCTTCACCTCTGTGTACTCTGCACAAAAAAAAATCAAATGGTATTTATTGAGTGCTTACTATGTGCGGAGCACTGCACTATTAGGAAAGTACAATGCAACAGAGTTGGTAGATGTGTTCTCTGCCCACAAAGAGCTCACAATCTAGAGAGTGAGGCAGAGGATGTAAATAAATCTTTTATAATACATAATTTCATTGTTGGGAAAAGGGGTATATCTTTTGGCCTACAGCCGAGTTGGTATTGATCAAGAAAACCTGATCCTCTGCATTGCTGCTGAGGAGGAAGATGATAATAATAATAATGATGATGAAATACTAACACTGAAGGAAAATCTCTGCATTCCTTACTATAGGGAATTACTAGGATAATTACTGGGTTAAAGGAATTGATGCTACATTTTAATGTTTTAATTGTAACATTGAAAAAAGCAGTGGTGGTAGTAGTAACATTTACTGAGAACCTCTTTTTATGGTATTTAAGTACGCATCAAGCACTGTTGTAACCCCTGGGGTAGATACAAATTAATTACGTTGGACACAGTCCCTGTCCCACATGGGGCTCACAATCTGAGTAGGAGGGAGGAGGATGTAATCCCCGTTTTACAGATGAGGTACCTGAGGCCCAGGGAGATACAAAACCGAGAAGTCACATGGCCCCTGCCCACAGAGAGCTTCCACCTTAATGAGGAAAAGACAGAAAAAAGGAATCAAAGTAATTGAATAACATATATAAAGTGCTCTTTCCACTAGGTATACTGCTTCCAATAGTAGTTATAATAGTATTAGTAAAGAGAAGCAGCATGGCTCAGTGGAAAGAGCCCGGGCTCTTATTCACTTCTGTTCAGTGACTTGCCTAAGGTCACACAGCAATTAATTGACAGAGCTGGGATCACAATCCAGGTCCTCTGACTCCAAGACCCAGGCTCTTTCCATGAAGCCATTCCGCTTCTGTACTTGAGGTGCTTGAGAAGTACAGAATTAAAAAGTGACATATTCCCTTCCGATAAGGGAGAAGCAGTGTGGCTCAGTGGAAAGAGTGTGAGCTTTGGAGTCAGAGGTCATGGATTCAAATCCCAGCTTCACCAGCTGTCAGCTGTGTGACTCTGGGAAAGTCACTTAACTTCTCTATGTCTCAGTTACCTCATCTGTAAAATGGGGATTAAGACTGTGAGCCCCCCGTGGGACAACCTGATCACCTTGTAACCTCCCCAGTGCTTAGAACAATGCTTTGCACATAGTAAGCGCTTAACAAATACCATCATTATTATAAGGAACTTACACTCCAGTGGAAGAGACAAGCATAAACATATAGATAACTAGAGTGGTTAAAATAAATGAGTACATATATATGAACGTATGCAGAAGAGGGTTATAAATGGGTCATTAAGTGCTCTGTTGGCAAGAAATGTGTCTGTTGTATTGTACTCCCCAAGTGCTTAGTACAGTGCTCTGCACACAGTTAATGCTCAAATACAATAAAATGACTGAATGCAATGATTAAATGGCTCCCGGTGCTGGGAAATTAATAAGGGAAGGCTTTTTAGAAGAGATGGGACTCTAGGTGGGATTTGAATTTGAAGAGAGCTGGGGCTTGTTTAATGTGGGGAAGGAGAGAGTTCCAAACTAATGGGACAGTGAGAATGAAGCAATGATGGAGGCAGGAGAGGGGAGAGCGAAGTTTTGGGAGGGAGGCTTGGGAGGAATAAAGACAGGGTGATGAGAGTGGATGGTTAAGAAGGTGGAGAGCCTCAATGCCCATTGTAAGGAATTTGAAATGTATTGAATCATATAGGAGTTTTTTCTTGCTTTTAAGGTGTATAAAATTGTCACGTGCCATTCCAGATAGTCTTCATCTTCCTATCCTGCTCCAGACTTTCGCTGTTATCTCTCGCACATGGAGATTCCCCTGACTTCCAAGAGAGATGTGTGGGAGGGGAGTGGAAGAAGAGTGATTATGATCTCCTTTCATTCTGATCGCAGGTGGCTTCTTTGAGAAAACCTTGGCAACAAAATCTCATTTGGTTCCTTTGGAAAACCAGGGCAACTTTCTAAATGGATCAACCTCTTTTAGAAATGGCAAAGCATGAAATTGTCCTTGAGAAGGATAAACTGAATGCACACTTCAACTACACCTGATCAGTCACCTCAATGTAAAGTTAGAGAGCAATGTGCAGAGGTGTGTTTTTAAAACACAATGAAGTTTCATCATCACATAATAATAATTGTGGGATGTTAAAATCTTACTATGTGCCAAGCACTGTGCTAAATGCTGGGGTAGATAAAAGATAATCAGGTCCCACATGGAGCTCACAGTCTTAGTAGGAGGGAGAAGACGTTTTGAATTGACGTTTTGCAGATGAGGGAACTGAGGCACAGAGACGCAAAGGGACTTATCCAAGGTCACGGAGCAGCTATGTGGCAGAGCCAGGATTAGAACCCAGGTCTTCTGATTCCCGGGTCCATGCTCTTTTCACTAGCCCACGTGGCTTCTCACATGAATACCCCAAGCTCGGTACTCATATGTTCTGTTTCCAGCAGGGTCTAAACTCTGCAATGAGTCAATCGGCTGATAATCTTGAAAATTCTCTTAGTACAGGTCACATAAGTGCTCAATAAATATGACTGACTGACTGACTCCTCCTCCAAAATCCCCCCTGTTTGACTGTAAGCTTCCTCCACTCAGGGACCATGCAATAACATTTATTGAGCACTGCACTAAACTCTGGGAAAGGATACATTGGAGGGAGATGTGATTCTCATGAGGGAAAGGGTCCACAACATATGAATATCAAAGGTAGGGGAGGACTGGAAACAGACATGTCGGTAACAGTGAAACACTAAAACATTAAAATGGTATCAAGGACCTGGGCAAATATGCAATACACAAAATGTTTAAGAAGTCAGCAGGAAGCTATAATGATAATAATAATAATAATAATAATGGCATTTGTTAAGCGCTTACTATGTGTGAAGCATTGTTCTAAGCGCTGGGGGGGTACAAGGTGATCAGGTTGTCCCAAGGGGGGCTCACAGTTTTAATCCCCATTTTACAGATGAGGTAATTGAGGCCCAGAGAAGTTAGTGACTGCCCAAAGTCACGCAGATGACAAGTGGTGGAGCCGGGATTAGAACCCATGACCTCTGGCTCCCAAGCCCGTGGCCTTTCCACTGAGCCACGCTGCTTCTCTGTGGTTTAAAGGAGCAGAATTTCTCCCGGTGATTAAGTCCACAGCAATGGCTACACAATCACTAGTTTTTCCAAGGTTTTTTGAGGCCTCATGCTTAGGTGCTTTTCTCATTCCTGTCAGGGTGGTGGAAAGCAGGAGGGGATGGGGGTCACCTCAGTGATGGAGAGGGGAGCACGTGTCAGCTACGGGTGGCCCGGAGGGAAGGCTGCAAATTCTGAATGTTTTGTTTGCCTACAGAAGGAAAGAGGGGCTGCGGAGGCAAAGCACTGGCTTTTGTATTGAGCCTAGCATGCCTGGAACATGCTGGGAGCAGGCAGAGAGTTCCTCAGCCATGTTGGGAGGGTCAAGGTTGTAAAAGGTACACATTTTGTTAGTATGTTTGGTTTTGTTCTCTGTCTCCCCCTTTTAGACTGTGAGCCCACTGTTGGGTAGGGACTGTCTCTATATGTTGCAAACTTGTACTTCCCAAGCGCTTAGTACAGTGCTCTGCACACAGTAAGCGCTCAATAAATATGATTGATGATGATGATGATTTCACTCAGCTGTAATAGAAGAGCAGGACCGGAGAGGCACAGCAGAAACTTAGATGCCATCCGATTGTGTGCAGAGCACGCTGGGGAGGAGGCTGAGTTCCACAGCCACAATTCATTCATTCATTCAATCGTATTTATTGAGCGCTTACTGTGTGCAGAGCACTGTACTAAGCACTTAGGAATTACAAGTCGGCAACATATAGAGATGGTCCCTACCCAACAACGGGCTCACAGTCTAGAAGGGGAAGACAGACAACAAAACTAAACATGTAGACAGGTGTCAAAGTCGTCAGAACAAATAGAATTAAAGCTAGATGCACATCATTAACAAAATAAATAGAAAATATGTACAAGTAAAATAAATGGAATAATAAATCTGTACAAATATAACACAAGTGCTGTGGGGAAGGGAAGGAGGTAGGGTGGGGGGATGGGGAGGAGGCGCCCTCAAGGAGTTCAAAATCTAGTGTTTTCTAGGAAAATAATTATCTGAAGCCCCACTTTCTTTTCGGGTATTTACCTCGCTTATCCTGAGCGCTCCTTGAATGCTTTCTAGCTGTGAAGTACTCCAGAAGGACCCTGATTTAGTGAACTCAATATCAATATGCTCCAAAACTAAGACAATCCTCAATGTGAAGTGTTCCTTTCCCAAATGTAGTTTTCAGATTCCTGCATGGGGGTGAACATCTTGTCTCTGCAAAATGCCACTGCAACCAGCACACACACTTTGCTCTTCTAACACCAGCCTTCTCCCTGCACACCAGTTCATTCATTCAATCGTATTTATTGAGCGCTTACTGTGTGCAAAGCACTGTACTAACCTCAAACTCAACTAACTTACTGGCTACCCCTTGCCAACTTCCTCTGACCTCATATCGTGCAGAATATCACACTCTCCACATTCAAAACCCCACTAAAATCCCTTCCTTACTAAGCCCTCATTTCCCCTACTCCCTCTTCTTTTTGTGTCATCT